>NC_135211.1:1277104-1577104 GCF_052324685.1 Brachyhypopomus gauderio | reverse complement strand
CCGACATTGTAAGCGCTCTAAACAGTGTTTCTGAGCATAAATGGTGGCAAAAGTGCAACTTTTGAAGAATGAACTTAAAACTCATATTTTGTTTCAAAACAGTGTTTGGATGTGATAGCAAGCTGTTTTATCATGTTTGCAATGTTACACATGCATTTCCAAACAAGTAGTAAGTCTTGGATTAAGGCGTTCAAAACAGCGTTTGCTGGCGTTGTAAGCACTCTAAACAGTGTTTCTAAGCCTAACTTGGGGCAAAAGTGCAACTTTTGAAGAATGAACTGAAAACTCATATTTGGTTAGAAAACAGTTGTTTAATGTCATAACAAGCTGTTTCATCATGTTTGCAATGTTACACATGCATTTCCAAACAAGTAGAAAGTCTTGGATTAAGGCGTTCAAAACAGCGTTTGCTGGCGTTGTAAGCACTCTAAACAGTGTTTCTAAGCCTAACTTGTGGCAAAAGTGCAACTTTTGAAGAATGAACTGAAAACTCATATTTGGTTAGAAAACAGTTGTTTAATGTCATAACAAGCTGTTTCATCATGTTTGCAATGTTACACATGCATTTCCAAACAAGTAGTAAGTCTTGCATTAAGGCGTTCAAAACAGCGTTTGCTGGCGTTGTAAGCGCTCTAAACAGTGTTTCTAAGCCTAACTTGGGGCAAAAGTGCAACTTTTGAAGAATGAACTGAAAACTCATATTTTGTTTCAAAACAGTGTTTGGATGTGATAACAAGCTGTTTTATCATGTTTGTAATGTTACACATGCATTTCCAAACAAGTAGTAAGTCTTGCTTTAAGGCATTCAAAACAGTGTTTGCCGGCATTGTAAGCGCTCTAAACAGTGTTTCTGAGCATAAATGGTGGCAAAAGTGCAACTTTTGAAGAATGAACTGAAAACTCATATTTTGTTTCAAAACAGTGTTTGGATGTGATAGCAAGCTGTTTTATCATGTTTGTAATGTTACACATGCATTTCCAAACAAGTAGTAAGTCTGGCATTTAGGCGTTCAAAACAGCGTTTGCTGGAGTTGTAAGCGCTCTAAACAGTGTTTCTGAGCATAACTTGGAGCAAAAGTGCAACTTTTGAAGAATGAATTGAAAACTCATATTTGGTTAAAAAACAGTTGTTTAATGTCATAACAAGCTGTTTCATCATGTTTGCAATGTTACACATGCATTTCCAAACAAGTAGTAAGTCTTGCATTAAGGCGTTCAAAACAGCGTTTGCTGGCGTTGTAAGCGCTCTAAACAGTGTTTCTAAGCCTAACTTGGGGCAAAAGTGCAACTTTTGAAGAATGAACTGAAAACTCATATTTTGTTTCAAAACTGTGTTTGGATGTGATAGCAAGCTGTTTTATCATGTTTGTAATGTTACACATGCATTTCCAAACAAGTAGTAAGTCTTGCTTTAAGGCGTTCAAAACAGTGTTTGCCGACATTGTAAGCGCTCTAAACAGTGTTTCTGAGCATAAATGGTGGCAAAAGTGCAACTTTTGAAGAATGAACTTAAAACTCATATTTTGTTTCAAAACAGTGTTTGGATGTGATAGCAAGCTGTTTTATCATGTTTGCAATGTTACACATGCATTTCCAAACAAGTAGTAAGTCTTGGATTAAGGCGTTCAAAACAGCGTTTGCTGGCGTTGTAAGCACTCTAAACAGTGTTTCTAAGCCTAACTTGGGGCAAAAGTGCAACTTTTGAAGAATGAACTGAAAACTCATATTTGGTTAGAAAACAGTTGTTTAATGTCATAACAAGCTGTTTCATCATGTTTGCAATGTTACACATGCATTTCCAAACAAGTAGAAAGTCTTGGATTAAGGCGTTCAAAACAGCGTTTGCTGGCGTTGTAAGCACTCTAAACAGTGTTTCTAAGCCTAACTTGTGGCAAAAGTGCAACTTTTGAAGAATGAACTGAAAACTCATATTTGGTTAGAAAACAGTTGTTTAATGTCATAACAAGCTGTTTCATCATGTTTGCAATGTTACACATGCATTTCCAAACAAGTAGTAAGTCTTGCATTAAGGCGTTCAAAACAGCGTTTGCTGGCGTTGTAAGCGCTCTAAACAGTGTTTCTAAGCCTAACTTGGGGCAAAAGTGCAACTTTTGAAGAATGAACTGAAAACTCATATTTTGTTTCAAAACAGTGTTTGGATGTGATAACAAGCTGTTTTATCATGTTTGTAATGTTACACATGCATTTCCAAACAAGTAGTAAGTCTTGCTTTAAGGCATTCAAAACAGTGTTTGCCGGCATTGTAAGCGCTCTAAACAGTGTTTCTGAGCATAAATGGTGGCAAAAGTGCAACTTTTGAAGAATGAACTGAAAACTCATATTTTGTTTCAAAACAGTGTTTGGATGTGATAGCAAGCTGTTTTATCATGTTTGTAATGTTACACATGCATTTCCAAACAAGTAGTAAGTCTGGCATTTAGGCGTTCAAAACAGCGTTTGCTGGAGTTGTAAGCGCTCTAAACAGTGTTTCTGAGCATAACTTGGAGCAAAAGTGCAACTTTTGAAGAATGAATTGAAAACTCATATTTGGTTAAAAAACAGTTGTTTAATGTCATAACAAGCTGTTTCATCATGTTTGCAATGTTACACATGCATTTCCAAACAAGTAGTAAGTCTTGCATTATGGCGTTCAAAACAGCGTTTGCTGGCGTTGTAAGCGCTCTAAACAGTGTTTCTAAGCCTAACTTGGGGCAAAAGTGCAACTTTTGAAGAATGAACTGAAAACTCATATTTTGTTTCAAAACTGTGTTTGGATGTGATAGCAAGCTGTTTTATCATGTTTGTAATGTTACACATGCATTTCCAAACAAGTAGTAAGTCTGGCATTTAGGCGTTCAAAACAGCGTTTGCTGGAGTTGTAAGCGCTCTAAACAGTGTTTCTGAGCATAACTTGGGGCAAAAGTGCAACTTTTGAAGAATGAACTGAAAACTCATATTTTGTTTCAAAACAGTGTTTGGATGTGATAACAAGCTGTTTCATCATGTTTGCAATGTTACACATGCATTTCCAAACAAGTAGTAAGTCTTGCATTAAGGCGTTCAAAACAGCGTTTGCTGGCGTTGTAAGCGCTCTAAACAGTGTTTCTAAGCCTAACTTGGGGCAAAAGTGCAACTTTTGAAGAATGAACTGAAAACTCATATTTTGTTTCAAAACAGTGTTTGGATGTGATAACAAGCTGTTTCATCATGTTTGCAATGTTACACATGCATTTCCAAACAAGTAGTAAGTCTTGGATTAAGGCGTTCAAAACAGCGTTTGCTGGCGTTGTAAGCACTCTAAACAGTGTTTCTAAGCCTAACTTGGGGCAAAAGTGCAACTTTTGAAGAATGAACTGAAAACTCATATTTGGTTAGAAAACAGTTGTTTAATGTCATAACAAGCTGTTTCATCATGTTTGCAATGTTACACATGCATTTCCAAACAAGTAGTAAGTCTTGCATTAAGGCGTTCAAAACAGCGTTTGCTGGAGTTGTAAGCGCTCTAAACAGTGTTTCTAAGCCTAACTTGGGGCAAAAGTGCAACTTTTGAAGAATGAACTGAAAACTCATATTTGGTTAGAAAACAGTTGTTTAATGTCATAACAAGCTGTTTCATCATGTTTGCAATGTTACACATGCATTTCCAAACAAGTAGTAAGTCTTGGATTAAGGCGTTCAAAACAGCGTTTGCTGGCGTTGTAAGCACTCTAAACAGTGTTTCTAAGCCTAACTTGTGGCAAAAGTGCAACTTTTGAAGAATGAACTGAAAACTCATATTTGGTTAGAAAACAGTTGTTTAATGTCATAACAAGCTGTTTCATCATGTTTGCAATGTTACACATGCATTTCCAAACAAGTAGTAAGTCTTGCATTAAGGCGTTCAAAACAGCGTTTGCTGGCGTTGTAAGCGCTCTAAACAGTGTTTCTAAGCCTAACTTGGGGCAAAAGTGCAACTTTTGAAGAATGAACTGAAAACTCATATTTTGTTTCAAAACAGTGTTTGGATGTGATAACAAGCTGTTTTATCATGTTTGTAATGTTACACATGCATTTCCAAACAAGTAGTAAGTCTTGCTTTAAGGCATTCAAAACAGTGTTTGCCGGCATTGTAAGCGCTCTAAACAGTGTTTCTGAGCATAAATGGTGGCAAAAGTGCAACTTTTGAAGAATGAACTGAAAACTCATATTTTGTTTCAAAACAGTGTTTGGATGTGATAGCAAGCTGTTTTATCATGTTTGTAATGTTACACATGCATTTCCAAACAAGTAGTAAGTCTGGCATTTAGGCGTTCAAAACAGCGTTTGCTGGAGTTGTAAGCGCTCTAAACAGTGTTTCTGAGCATAACTTGGAGCAAAAGTGCAACTTTTGAAGAATGAATTGAAAACTCATATTTGGTTAAAAAACAGTTGTTTAATGTCATAACAAGCTGTTTCATCATGTTTGCAATGTTACACATGCATTTCCAAACAAGTAGTAAGTCTTGCATTATGGCGTTCAAAACAGCGTTTGCTGGCGTTGTAAGCGCTCTAAACAGTGTTTCTAAGCCTAACTTGGGGCAAAAGTGCAACTTTTGAAGAATGAACTGAAAACTCATATTTTGTTTCAAAACTGTGTTTGGATGTGATAGCAAGCTGTTTTATCATGTTTGTAATGTTACACATGCATTTCCAAACAAGTAGTAAGTCTGGCATTTAGGCGTTCAAAACAGCGTTTGCTGGAGTTGTAAGCGCTCTAAACAGTGTTTCTGAGCATAACTTGGAGCAAAAGTGCAACTTTTGAAGAATGAATTGAAAACTCATATTTGGTTAGAAAACAGTTGTTTAATGTCATAACAAGCTGTTTCATCATGTTTGCAATGTTACACATGCATTTCCAAACAAGTAGTAAGTCTTGCATTAAGGCGTTCAAAACAGCGTTTGCTGGCGTTGTAAGCGCTCTAAACAGTGTTTCTAAGCCTAACTTGGGGCAAAAGTGCAACTTTTGAAGAATGAACTGAAAACTCATATTTTGTTTCAAAACAGTGTTTGGATGTGATAACAAGCTGTTTCATCATGTTTGCAATGTTACACATGCATTTCCAAACAAGTAGTAAGTCTTGGATTAAGGCGTTCAAAACAGCGTTTGCTGGCGTTGTAAGCACTCTAAACAGTGTTTCTAAGCCTAACTTGGGGCAAAAGTGCAACTTTTGAAGAATGAACTGAAAACTCATATTTGGTTAGAAAACAGTTGTTTAATGTCATAACAAGCTGTTTCATCATGTTTGCAATGTTACACATGCATTTCCAAACAAGTAGTAAGTCTTGCATTAAGGCGTTCAAAACAGCGTTTGCTGGCGTTGTAAGCGCTCTAAACAGTGTTTCTAAGCCTAACTTGGGGCAAAAGTGCAACTTTTGAAGAATGAACTGAAAACTCATATTTGGTTAGAAAACAGTTGTTTAATGTCATAACAAGCTGTTTCATCATGTTTGCAATGTTACACATGCATTTCCAAACAAGTAGTAAGTCTTGGATTAAGGCGTTCAAAACAGCGTTTGCTGGCGTTGTAAGCACTCTAAACAGTGTTTCTAAGCCTAACTTGTGGCAAAAGTGCAACTTTTGAAGAATGAACTGAAAACTCATATTTGGTTAGAAAACAGTTGTTTAATGTCATAACAAGCTGTTTCATCATGTTTGCAATGTTACACATGCATTTCCAAACAAGTAGTAAGTCTTGCATTAAGGCGTTCAAAACAGCGTTTGCTGGCGTTGTAAGCGCTCTAAACAGTGTTTCTAAGCCTAACTTGGGGCAAAAGTGCAACTTTTGAAGAATGAACTGAAAACTCATATTTTGTTTCAAAACAGTGTTTGGATGTGATAACAAGCTGTTTTATCATGTTTGTAATGTTACACATGCATTTCCAAACAAGTAGTAAGTCTTGCTTTAAGGCATTCAAAACAGTGTTTGCCGGCATTGTAAGCGCTCTAAACAGTGTTTCTGAGCATAAATGGTGGCAAAAGTGCAACTTTTGAAGAATGAACTGAAAACTCATATTTTGTTTCAAAACAGTGTTTGGATGTGATAGCAAGCTGTTTTATCATGTTTGTAATGTTACACATGCATTTCCAAACAAGTAGTAAGTCTGGCATTTAGGCGTTCAAAACAGCGTTTGCTGGAGTTGTAAGCGCTCTAAACAGTGTTTCTGAGCATAACTTGGAGCAAAAGTGCAACTTTTGAAGAATGAATTGAAAACTCATATTTGGTTAAAAAACAGTTGTTTAATGTCATAACAAGCTGTTTCATCATGTTTGCAATGTTACACATGCATTTCCAAACAAGTAGTAAGTCTTGCATTATGGCGTTCAAAACAGCGTTTGCTGGCGTTGTAAGCGCTCTAAACAGTGTTTCTAAGCCTAACTTGGGGCAAAAGTGCAACTTTTGAAGAATGAACTGAAAACTCATATTTTGTTTCAAAACAGTGTTTGGATGTGATAACAAGCTGTTTCATCATGTTTGCAATGTTACACATGCATTTCCAAACAAGTAGTAAGTCTTGGATTAAGGCGTTCAAAACAGCGTTTGCTGGCGTTGTAAGCACTCTAAACAGTGTTTCTAAGCCTAACTTGGGGCAAAAGTGCAACTTTTGAAGAATGAACTGAAAACTCATATTTGGTTAGAAAACAGTTGTTTAATGTCATAACAAGCTGTTTCATCATGTTTGCAATGTTACACATGCATTTCCAAACAAGTAGTAAGTCTTGCATTAAGGCGTTCAAAACAGCGTTTGCTGGCGTTGTAAGCGCTCTAAACAGTGTTTCTAAGCCTAACTTGGGGCAAAAGTGCAACTTTTGAAGAATGAACTGAAAACTCATATTTTGTTTCAAAACAGTGTTTGGATGTGATAACAAGCTGTTTTATCATGTTTGTAATGTTACACATGCATTTCCAAACAAGTAGTAAGTCTTGCTTTAAGGCATTCAAAACAGTGTTTGCCGGCATTGTAAGCGCTCTAAACAGTGTTTCTGAGCATAAATGGTGGCAAAAGTGCAACTTTTGAAGAATGAACTGAAAACTCATATTTTGTTTCAAAACAGTGTTTGGATGTGATAGCAAGCTGTTTTATCATGTTTGTAATGTTACACATGCATTTCCAAACAAGTAGTAAGTCTGGCATTTAGGCGTTCAAAACAGCGTTTGCTGGAGTTGTAAGCGCTCTAAACAGTGTTTCTGAGCATAACTTGGAGCAAAAGTGCAACTTTTGAAGAATGAATTGAAAACTCATATTTGGTTAAAAAACAGTTGTTTAATGTCATAACAAGCTGTTTCATCATGTTTGCAATGTTACACATGCATTTCCAAACAAGTAGTAAGTCTTGCATTATGGCGTTCAAAACAGCGTTTGCTGGCGTTGTAAGCGCTCTAAACAGTGTTTCTAAGCCTAACTTGGGGCAAAAGTGCAACTTTTGAAGAATGAACTGAAAACTCATATTTTGTTTCAAAACTGTGTTTGGATGTGATAGCAAGCTGTTTTATCATGTTTGTAATGTTACACATGCATTTCCAAACAAGTAGTAAGTCTGGCATTTAGGCGTTCAAAACAGCGTTTGCTGGAGTTGTAAGCGCTCTAAACAGTGTTTCTGAGCATAACTTGGAGCAAAAGTGCAACTTTTGAAGAATGAATTGAAAACTCATATTTGGTTAGAAAACAGTTGTTTAATGTCATAACAAGCTGTTTCATCATGTTTGCAATGTTACACATGCATTTCCAAACAAGTAGTAAGTCTTGCATTAAGGCGTTCAAAACAGCGTTTGCTGGCGTTGTAAGCGCTCTAAACAGTGTTTCTAAGCCTAACTTGGGGCAAAAGTGCAACTTTTGAAGAATGAATTGAAAACTCATATTTGGTTAGAAAACAGTTGTTTAATGTCATAACAAGCTGTTTCATCATGTTTGCAATGTTACACATGCATTTCCAAACAAGTAGTAAGTCTTGCATTAAGACGTTCAAAACAGCGTTTGCTGGCGTTGTAAGCGCTCTAAACAGTGTTGCTAAGCCTAACTTGGGGCAAAAGTGCAACTTTTGAAGAATGATTTGAAAACTCATATTTGGTTAGAAAACAGTTGTTTAATGTCATAACAAGCTGTTTCATCATGTTTGCAATGTTACACATGCATTTCCAAACAAGTAGTAAGTCTTGCATTAAGACGTTCAAAACAGCGTTTGCTGGCGTTGTAAGCGCTCTAAACAGTGTTGCTAAGCCTAACTTGGGGCAAAAGTGCAACTTTTGAAGAATGATTTGAAAACTCATATTTTGTATGAAAACAGTGTAGGATGCAGTGGAAGAGGGTTTCTGGGCAAGGCGGCCATGTTGTGCTTGGTGTCAAGGAGAATAAAACTGCCACCACACAGGTTGCTACCTTTGCACTCTCCCAGGAGGAGGAGATGGTAAGTTGCTCAGCTCTTATTTGAAGGTGTCCTTCCATTTGATATGAAATTAATTGCTTTCCTGTTTCCACAGTGGTTCAACACCCATTGCGCTGAGGTACGCCCAGTGTTTTTGGGTAAGAGGAAGCGCATGGTTGGACCTGATGAGATGTTTCCTCTCCTCTACAGGGACTCCAATTTATAATGCGTCGAATGACCTGGCGCAGCTACATGAAATGTAAGTGGAACAAACGTGTCTTTCAAACACAGTTTTATTATTGTTATTAATTTATTTTTAACATCATACATGTTAGTTGTATGTGCAATTAATGAGCGCTTTACCACTATGATGCAGATACAACCTAGAGAATATGACCAGCCAGGTGGCACAGCGGTCATTTGAATCAGCCACAAAGTTGTAGGACAGCGACAAATCTATAGTGGCAGACTACCTGACGCACAGCATGGCCACTGCAGAACGTCACTACCGCATGACACTGCCTGAGAATGTGGTGACAGCAAGTCTGGTCCTACAACGGTTTGCCGGTGGTTCAGAGTGAGTGAGTGTTCAAGTCTCCACTATAGCATGGTCTCCAACTGCAGTGATTTATCCTGTACTCATCATTCCTTGTTTCTTGTAGATCAGAGAACAGACGTGGCTGCACACTAACCCTGTTCACCCGGAAACATCCCTCCACAGTGGTCGGAGCGGCTACGACCGCTAGCACAGCAAACAGCTTCATATGCGCATAACCCAACATAACCCAACATGACCCAACATAACCCAACATGACCCAACATAACCCTAAACATGACCCAACATAACCCTAAACATAACCCAACATAACCCCAACATGACCCAACATAACCCTAAACATAACCCAACATGACCCAACATAACCCTAAACATAACCCTAAACATAACCCAACATAACCCCAACATGACCCAACATAACCCAACATGACCCAACATAACCCAACATAACCCTGACCACATGTCATGTATTTTATGCACAGTATTTGACTTATGCTTAAAGTGGAAGCCCGCTGGCCAAGTGGACACTGCCTTCGACTCTGCTGTGATACAGATGATTACCAGGACCCCATAATGGAAAGGCCTGGTTGTCCTGGAAACTCCTAGAAAAGGACGTGTGGTGTTCACTTCCAGGAGATTCTGTAGGGGAGAGGTGTGCAACTACGACGGGAGAGTGTCACGACAGGAGGGTCTGCACACAAGGACACAGGAGAACTGGACAGTGGATACATGTTCTTCTTTAAAGACAAGTCCGGCAATGTGCTCAGATGCACACATGAGGAGACCTGCCCCATCCGGAGATGGCCACCTTTGGTTGCCTGATTAACCATTCAACCAAGAAGGCGATCCTTCGGCCAAGACTCTTTTTGATGTGGATGGCAAGGATGTAACTCTTTATGGCTCTCCAGGAAATCCAACTGAACGAGGAACTCTTTGACTATGGAGTCAACAGAAAATCTTTCGCTGGAGAAGGCCCGGACTTGGTGTGGCTGTGACCTTCCTGAGAAAAAAAAAGAAAACTAGTTTTGTAAACGTGATATTTTTTTTTGTATGTTTTTTATTGAACCTTTTTTATAACAAACATATGTGTTCTTAGATTACTGTGTCTCACATTCAGTCAAATGGTGTGTCCCTTTTTCTATCTCTCTCTTACACACATCAAGGTTCCCACACCTTGGTTAACATCAAATTCAAGGACCTTTAAATGACTTTCCAGGACCAACTTCCTCAAAGTCAAGGACTGCACCTGGCAGCATTTACCTACTGTTACCCCTGAATAAGTTATCAAAAAACCATGTTAATACAATGCAAATTCAAAAGACAATGTCATTTCAAGACATGCATCCTGAAATTTTCTGTGCATGACAATAAGCGCTGATTCAACAAAAATTTCACTCATGACTGGCAATTTAGCAATGCACCTGTGAGAAGGTAACAATCATGTAAAGCGGCTACACAAGTTTGTTAATCTACTTAATGAAGAGTAATATGAATTTAATTATTCATAAAGAGAAAATAATGCTTTTAACCACTCCACTTAGTGAATGTGGTATTTTCACTAAAATTACGACTACATTTATGGCATCAGAAATCCAAACTTAAGTTTTCTGCGTAAGGTAAAATGGTATCAAAAGAAAGAATGCTAAGTTTGAGATTAATCCAGTGTCCATGAAAAAACAAATGCTCCTGGGATTCATCTTCTGACTTACAAAAGGCACATGACTCCACATCAAGTTTAAATCTTCTTTCAAGAAACTTCGCTACAGGATATATCTTATTTATTATTTTGAAATGAGTCTCTTTTACTTTAGAAGATATGGGCCCTTTGACAAGCCATTGTGGTTTTATAATTTGTATTAGCATGTTTCTTGAAAGAATATCTATTATATATTTTGTCTCATACCATCAGTGAGAATCTTGTTATTACACTTGAAGTCAAGTAAGTTAGTCATTCACTTTTAACACGGGCATCAACTCGGAATATAAAATTACATTTTTGATTAATTGAATCAATGCTAAAGGAATCACTTTGCAGACTTTCTTAAAATCTTTATAACAACTATCATATCAGATCATATTTTTCTACAAAAGGATGAGAAATTTAAAACATGACAATCTTTTTCATAGCAATCTTTTCTAAATATTGACTTCCTTACCAACTGTGCCCTATTATTCCTTGACTGCAGTCTTCAATCCATGTGAAATTTCAAACCCCCTAAAATATTCAAGGACTTTCAAGGACAGCCGTCTTTTATGCCTGTTTTCAAAAACTTTCCAGGGCCTTGAACTTATTTTTTCAGATTCACAAACTTTCAAGGATTTCAAGGACCCGTGGGAACCCTGACACATACACAGCAGAGGGCCCTGTCACACATTTACATGACAGTTGGCCGCATAGCTATTTAGCATGCAGGAGTTTAGTTCATTATCGGAATTAACCAGACAAATCACTCCACCACTAAGAACGGCCATGCACCACCACCCACAGAATTGAGAAAGAGCTATCAATCTGTCAAGCCTTTCCATGTCTGGGCCATGGGAGGTTTTCTGTATTGAGTCAAATTAACCCACAGGCTCCACTCCTGGTGGTGCCCTTCCTTCAATTCCTACAAGTTTCAGCTGTGCAACTATCCTCCTCCCGGAACCCAAAGATTCGTTTCCCGCATGCTGCATGGTGTGTCATGGAATAACGCCATCAGATTGTGGGTCAGCATGGTTCATGGTCGGAACTACGACGGTATTTGATCGTCTTTGAATCTCCGACTTTCGTTCACGATTAATGGAAACATTCTTGGCAAATGCTTTCGCTTTCATCAGTCTTACATGGTTCCAAGAATTTAACCTCTAGTGGCTCAATACGAATGCCCCTGGCTGACCCTCTAAATCATGGCCCTGGTTCCGGAATCCCACAAAATAGAAGCGGAGTCCTAATCCATTATTCTGAGCTCAGGTATTCTGACAAGAAGCAGCCTGCTGTGAACGCTAGTTTTTTCAAAGTAAATGCTCTGGCTCCCAATCGAACACCCAGCCAAGAGCATCCAGGGGTTGCTGGGATGCAGGGTCGGGGACAGGCGGTGGCTTGCCTCGCAGCGGACCGCCAGCCCACTTCCAAGATCCAACTACAAGCTTTTTAACTGCAGCAACTTTAAATATACACTATTGTAGCTGGAATTACTGAGGCTGCTGGCACCAGGTTTGCCAAACTTAAATAAGGGAACTCGACAGAAGTGCTAATTTAACAAACCTTTACACTGAACATGGAATTACAACAAATGGGGATTGATTGAACGGGGAAACATGAACAGAGAAGCTAACCTAAGAAACATGAACTAGGGAAAGGGAAAAACAACTATAGGGATAAGGAACATAAACAGTAAATGCAGCAAAAGACAACTAAACTAAGAACACCTGAACACATGATTTGGTTGAATAAAAAAAAACAGCAAATCCCAAACTAACCGAAATATAAACCAATTACTTGTTGCTCCACTCCCACCCCAACATGGCCACCTTGGCCAGAAACCTTCTAAGCACGGGCATCCACGTGTCCACTTCGCTCTCAGGATGTGATCAGCACAATGACCGCCATTCTGGCGTTTGACTGGAGGCTTGAGTGCCATGGGCTGGGCCCATACAGGCCAAAGCTTCGATGTGGACACACACCCCTCTCTTCCACTGCTTCCTTTCCGTGTCCGTATTTCTGTGTTTTTCCTCCCATTCTCATATTTCACTACTTCCATCACTCGACACAGGTCAGTTTAATGAACATGCATCTCATGCTTTTGTAGCAAATGTGCTACTGATGTTAAAGAAGAAAATAAATATAAAAATAAAAATAATTTTAAAAAGGTCTTTAAATTGTTTAATATTTTTTCTTTAAACTCATTTTTGTAGGCACACTTCAGCTGCAGTTTCAGTGCCTTTGTCATGGATTTATATAACACTTGGGTAATGGCCTTGTAAAATGGTTACTAGGAAGCATGTTAATAGACTAATACTGCAGTGTAATTTACATAATAAAAGGTAAATCAGTGGGCCTCTAATGGGCTGACCTCATTAGGTAGATTAGTAACATTGAGTAAGAAATTTATACATTTTACATTTCCCCCCTCCTCCCCCCAACAGGAGATAGAACAGTTCTTCTGTCTTATTTGGAAGAAATAAAAAACCCTTCCCAAAAACAACCTTAAACCAACAAAGAAAAAACAATACAGGAAAACTGACCAGAGAAGACACAGGAGTGAGAACACTCGAACGAGCAGGGATAGAACAAAGTCTCCAAACTCAGAGTGAGAGATAATTGTGGTGACCAGACACCAGAGACAACACAATGCCAACTCAAGAGAGAAAACATTGGACCGCAACACAATACCAACACAGATACTGGCTACACACTCATAGCATGGGCTACAAACAGCAGTTATGAACTGCAACTGCCTTTCTTAAACCCTATTCTGCAGAAGCACCCCCTAGTGTCATGGGGCAGTCATGGCGTGGTGGTAGGGAACTGGTCTTGTGACCAGGGCCGACCCTTCCATTAGGCGACATAGGCAAATGCTAGGGGCGCCGTCTGTCCAGGGGGGCGTGCATGCGTTTTTATTTTTGTTTTTTTTAAACAAATGAACAATTAATAAATGTGAAAACAAGCAATGTCCACATAATCATAATTTCATTGTTTAATAATATTAGTCAAATGAATAATTATTATAATAACACATGACACCTCTCACCCGCGTGCCAACCCGCCCTCCCCCGCGCGCTCTGCACACCTCGTTACTGTTTCTCTGTGGGGAAAAAGACACCACAGAGTGAGTGACATCTCCCCATAAAGACGTCAAAAAGGCAGAAATCCTCTAGTACCCAATGTAGTACATACTGCTAATTTTTTTGCAGCAAATTTATCAGTATGTAGTGACATTTTGCAGCAAATTTAGCAGTATGTAATGACAAAATAATAATGGTAGGAG
The DNA here is from genome assembly GCF_052324685.1 of Brachyhypopomus gauderio. Lineage (NCBI taxonomy): Eukaryota > Metazoa > Chordata > Actinopteri > Gymnotiformes > Hypopomidae > Brachyhypopomus > Brachyhypopomus gauderio. The sequence continues at coordinate 1,563,201 of NC_135211.1, read as the reverse complement.
ACTTTAATATACATTTTGATAATGCGGAGGATCCACTGACAAGGGCTTTTACTTCTATATTGAACTCTGTTGGCATTACACAAAACGTTGTAGGACCCACACACTATCAAAATCATACCCTAGATTTAATCTTAACGTTGGGTATTGACGTAGATAATATAAATATACTTCCGCAAACCGTAGCAATCTCTGATCACTATTTAGTCCAATTTGATCTTCACCTTAACATAAATACCCGCCCGTCTCCTCGGCAGTGTATAAAGCGCTCAATAAATTCATCAACAGCAACACAGTTTATTGAAACCTTCCCTAATTTAACTGCTTTAGCTCATTCGCCATCCGATCCAGGATACCTGCACATCAGCAGATATATAGTTTATAGATATAGTAGCTCCACTCAAATATAAAAAGGCTAGATCCAAAAAGCTCGCCCCATGGTACACTGACCAAACTTGAAACTTAAAACAAATAGCACGCAAATTAGAGCGGAAATGGCGATCTACTAAGTTGGAAGTATTCCACTGTGCCTGGAAGGATAGCATTATTGACTACAAACGGGCACTCACTAAAGCACGCTCAACGTACTTAGCCTCACTGATAGAGAAAAATAAAAACAATCCTGGATTTCTTTTTAATACTATTTCTAAACTTACAAAAAATCAAGCAGGCGCAGAACCTCAGATTCCAGTAAACCTCACTAGTAATGTATTTATAGATTTCTTTGATAATAAAATTAAGAATATTAGACAAAATATAAAACCTTTTATTAGCAATAAAACTGGTATGTCATCTGGTTTGGTTGATATTGATTTAAATTACATACCGGGAGAAAAACTTGATGCTTTTCATCCACTCCCACAATCAGAATTAGAGAAAATAATTTCTTCCTTAAATTGTACTACCTGCACACTAGACTCAGTTCCCTCAAAGTTATTAAAATAGGTATTACCAGCTGTAACTGAACCTCTTCTAACTATAGTTAACTCATCCATTACAATATGAGTTGTAACATGCCCAAATCATGTAAATTAGCAGTTATTAAACCTCTGATCAAGAAACCAAATCTTGATCTGACTGTCCTATCTAATTATAGACCCATTTCGAACACATCATTTATATCTAAGATCATAGAAAAAGCTGTTGCCCAGCAATTATGCAAATTATCTCCTCCTTGCTTCAGATCAAGGCTATGTATCACTGCTTCTCGATCTTAGTGCAGCTTTTGACACAATTGGTCATAGGATCTTGCTAAAGCGGTTAGAATGCTAGGTTGGAGTCTCAGGCACAGCACTTTCATGGTTTTACTCTTACTTGACAAATCGCCATCAGTTTGTAGAGCTCAAAAATATTCCATCCAAACGTACAATAGTTAAATATGGGGTCCCGCAAGTCTCCATCTTAGGACCACTATTATTTACATTATATATGCTACCATTGGGCACAGTTATAAACAAACATGGTGTCAATTTTCACTGCTATTGTAACGTTTCAGCCAGGAAGACACGGATCCAAATGCGGATTACTGATGTTTTTATTTCTTGAGTGAATACGGAGTACTCGCACAGGTGAATAACTCCATGTGGTGTGTGCAGTGTGTGAGTGCGGTTGTCGTGGTCAGGACGGTCCGAGTTCACGCCGGGTAGACAGATGGCTGGAGGTACAAAGGGGCTAGGCTGGAGACGAGGTCTGGAACGAGAGCAGAGGTCAAAACACAGGAGAGCAATCAGGAGATAACGCTTGGTAGATGGCATGCCAACAATACTTCGCAACCCGGAAGATAGAGGAGGAAGCTTAAATAGCGTGAAAGGGGAGGGGCGATGAGCGGCAGGTGAAACGCATCTCGTGGCGATCATGTGCTGTTCCTGACAGCTATGCAGATGACACGCAACTTTACATATCAGCCAAACCTGATGACAAACTCAGTTTAGGAAAAATGGAGGCCTGTGTAAGAGATATTAAATGCTGGATGTCTCTAAACTTCCTCCAACTAAATGAGGACAAAACAGAAGTTCTCCTTGTGGGCCCTAAGGCCGCAAGACAAAAAATTCCAGATCTAATGCTTAATCTTGCAGACTACCCCATTACACCTGGCACAGTAGCCAAAAACCTAGGCGTCATACTCGACTCTGACCTATCATTTGATAAATACATAGATAATACTACTAGGATAGCTTTTCTACATCTCCGCAACATTGCCAAGTTAAGAAATGCATTATCACAGGATGATGCAGAAAAGTTGGTGCATGCCTTTGTTAGCTCTAGATTAGACTACTGCAATGCACTACTGTCAGGATGTTCAAATAGGAATCTAAATAAACTTCAAATAGTTCAAAATGGCGCAGCCAGAGTTCTGACCAGAACTAGAAAATTTCAGCATATTACACCAGTCCTATCAGCCCTGCATTGGCTCCCAGTTAAATTCCGTATTGATTTTAAAATTCTATTATTAACATATAAAGCACTGCACGGGCTTGCTCCTGAATACCTCCAGGAACTTATTTCCTACTATGAACCCCCACGTCCACTAAGATCACAGGGTGCTGGTCTTTTATTAGTTCCACAAATTAATAAGGTAACAGCAGGGGGAAGACCCTTTTCTTATACGGCCCCCCAGCTTTGGAACAACCTCCCAAAATGCGTACGGGACTCTGACACAGTCACAATCTTTAAGTCTAGGTTGAAAACCCACCTATTTGGTTTAGCGTTGGATAATTAACATCCCCCCTTAGATAAAAGTACAGATCCAGGGGTTCATAGACAAAGGGTTTTATGGTAGACTGGGGCGCTGGTGCTGTCGTCCTGTCACTGCTCGTGGTCACTCAAATTTGTTGACAGTGCAGTGGATGGATGCCATTGTCTCAGAATGCCCCCAAGCCTATGTTACCTTCTGGTTCTGCCTTTTCAGCTAGGCTGTAATAGTTTAACTTAATGCCGGAGTTGCTGCCACACTCCAGAAATGTGTTTAATTTCATCTGTCCTGTATATGTCCTCATACAGAGCTAATTTTCCCTGTTTTATTTTTTCCACATGGCTGCCAGCCTGCTCGAGGAAAAATGAGATGAGGAGGCACAAGCGATTCATCCAGTGCCAGCCACCTACTGCCTGACCGGATAAGCCTACACCATGATGGACATTACTATATCTTTTCCTTTTCTTTATTTCTTTCTGTTTAAATTGTTGTTGTTGTCATGGTGACCAATGTCGGCCAGAGGAGGATGGGTTCCCCCCCTGAGTCTTGGTTTCTCTCAAGGTTTCTCTCACCTGTTTAGTCAAGCCTTCAGCTAAAATTCCCCTTGTAAGGTGTAGGGGCTTGGGGGCCCCCAGACGTTGAGATTTCTGGTGATCTGAGATGTTGATGCTGTCATCCAGCTGTCTTGGCATCACTCTATTTGTGACTATGACTTGACTGGAAAGCAATGTCTCAGTGAGCCCTCATGCCTGTGGTCACCTCTGAACCCCTCCCTTTAGTTATGCTGCTATAGATTAGTCTGCCGGAGCCACATGCTGATCACTGGCACGTGAGCTACGTACATTTAAATCAACGGTGGTTTAAATTCATGTCCACTCAGTCTGTATTATCTATCTTCTTGCATGGCTCTACCCAAGACGATTGGATACAGGCACCTGCAGGCACCTGGGGGATGGTCTGGCTGCTGGTGGATGTGCTGATACCGGGGTTCACCTGGGGAGTAACACTGCAGTCGGAGCCTACAATACCAGCATCACTGCTCCGACACGGAATGAAAGCCTGGCATTCATCAACAGACATTTACAGTGACAATATCAAAACCCAGAACTTTCAATTCTACCTTTTACCTAGTCTGATTGTGTGAATTATGTGTGACTTGTGTATTTGTGTGTTAACGGGCCGCCCAATGGAGGATGGGTTCCCTTTTGAGTCTTGGTTCTCCCGAGGTTTCTTCCTATTCCCCACCATCATAGGGAGTTTTTCCTCGCCACTGTCGCCTTTGGCTTGCTCATTAGGGTTCTGGACCCATAGTATTGTTAACCTTGTAAACCCTGTAAAGCTGCTTTGCGACAACTTGAGTTGTTAAAAGCGCTATACAAATAAATAAACTTTGAAACTTTGAAGGTTTCTTCCTCATGCAAAAAAACTAGGGAGTTTTTCCTTGCCACTGTTGCCCTTGGCTTGCTCACTGGGGGCTAGGACTCGGCACTTGTAAAGCTGCTTTGTGACAACAACTGTTGTAAAAAGTGCTATATAAATAAAATTTGATTGATTGATTGATTGATTGTAGTTAAATAAGAAAAGTGGAGGAAGAAAGGCGGCAAAAAACAGGTAATATAATGGTAATATGTGGTGAATTAACACTATACCATTGGCGAAGCGTCAAGGACTTCAACGCCTTCTCTGAAGGTTAATTGATCTTAAAAATGATGCTTTATCTATTATATGTATTATATGTTAATAACGCTTCACCAATAATTTGTATTTTTTCTATAAATCGGCTTTTAAATCCACTTTTCGTACTTGTGCTGGAAAAAAACCTCAGCGGTGAAATAAAAAATCAACCAATCAGAATATTTCACACCGTTGTTTCTAGGTAAAAGAGAGAAAGGACTTTTTACATTGAGAGCTTTTATTATAGATTGGCAGTTTTATCAACCAATCATATTATCGAATTAGAATCCTGGGGGTGTGCTCCAATGGTCTCTCATTTTTATTTGAAACAAATCCAAAATGTTGCCAATCTGTAGCTATTGTGTTTTTCTTTGAAACCAGCTCGCTTGACTCACAACTAACACTCAATCGTCATTGTGGCTTTTCCCCTCTGTATGATCTTGGTGAAAACCGCCACTGTCATCATACTGCCCAATCCTAGTAGGTAATATGATTAGCTTAACTCAGCAAGTTTTTAAATAAATATATATTAAAACTCCTCTGTTCATTGCAGATGTTCATTTCGGATGAACTTTTGAAATAATAATGTTGCAGTAGGCAAATTGCCCTGATTTGCACTGGTGGTAGTTGTTTTTTTATTTATTATTAATATTTAAAAGTTCTCTGCACTACGTTATGTAAAATAGTTTAAAAATATTTTTGTGCAACACCTTTATATTTATTGCTTGTTATATGGTAATATTTAAGTCATTTGCTTTTTATTTGTTTCTTTAATAGTGACACAATCAACACAATGATTGATGATACAGGGGGCACCAACCAAAATCTCGCCTAGGGCACCACATTGGTCAGGGCTGGCTCTACTTGTGACTGGAGGGTCGGGGGTTCGATTCCCAGACCTGAGGCTATGACTGAGGTCAATCAATCAATCAATCAAAGTTTATTTGTATAGCGCTTTTAACAACTCAAGTTGTCGCAAAGCAGCTTTACAGGGTTTACAAGATTAACAATACTATGGGTCCAGAACCCTAATGTAACGTATTGAACAGGCAGAGAGGGATCCAAATGCGGAAGAACACCGCTTTTATTGAAATGAGACGCTGGTACAAACAATGGCAGGTGAATCACGAGTACTAGGATCAGTAGTAACAGCGTTTTCTTGGCGTGGTCAGGGCGGTCCAGGGTCATACCGGGGGAGCAGAAGTCAGAAGGTACAGAGGGATTAGGCAGGAGACAAGGTCGGGGACGTAAGCGAGGGTCAGAACACAGGAGGGCAGACAGGATATAGAAAGGCTTGGTACGCGGCATGAGTCGGCAATACTTCGCGATGGAGACGTGCTGGTGAAGTGCTTAAGTAAGGCTGAAGGGGGCGTGGTAATGAGGGGCAGGTGAGGCTGATTAAGGAGGATCAGGTGGCATTCCTGACAGTACCCCCCCTCAAAGGAGCGGCACCTGACGCTCCACGACGTGCTGGGGGGCGACCGCGGCGCCGGGGGGCAGGAAAGTTAGGATGTGTAGCGTGGAAATCCGCGATCATTGTGGGGCAGAGGACATCCCTCGCTGGAATCCAGGCCCGTTCCTCGGGGCCATATCCCTCCCAATCCACCAGATATTGTAGACCACCTCGCCGGCGTCGGGACTCCAAAAGCTCTCGGACGATGTACGCTGGACGACCGTCGATCTCCAGAGGGTCCGGAGGTTTATCATACACAGGGGGCACGGTGAATGGGCTGTAGTGACCTGGTTTCAGGAGAGAGACGTGGAAGACAGGGTTCATACGGTAATGTGACGGCAAAAGAAGCTTGTAGGTAACTGCGTTAACTCTGCTGAGCACTTTAAATGGACCGATGTACCGTGGACTGAGTTTTTTACATCGTTGCTTCAAGTTAAGGTTCTGTGTCGACAGCCATACTCTCTGTCCCGGGTGATAAATCAACGCGGGGAGACGACGACGGTTTGCATTGAGCCGGCGTGTGTGTAGAGCACGCCGCAAGTGTACATGCGCCAGCTCCCAGGTACGGGCACTGTGTTTAAACCATTCGTCCAGGGCGGGGACATCAGCTGGTGTCTTGTCCCACGGGAAAAACGCAGGTTGGTAACCGTATACACATTGAAAGGGCGTGAGTTTGGTTGCGGTGTGTATAATGGAATTCCGGGCGTACTCTGCCCATGGGAGGTATTTATGCCAGTCGTGTTGAGAAACGCAATATTGTCGGAGAAACCTCCCTAACTCCTGATTGTAATGCTCAACCTCTCCGTTAGACTGGGGGTGGTGGCCTGAAGTCAGACTGACAGTAATGCCAAGGAGTTTGCAGAACTGCTTCCAGACTCGAGATGTAAACTGTGTCCCTCTATCTGAGACGATCTCTTCGGGTAAGCCATATATACGGAATACGTAATGGAAGAGGTTAAGAGCTGTATCCATGGCAGTGGGTAATTTGTAGCAAGGAATGAGACGGCACATTTTAGAGAATCGATCTACGATTACCGTAACTACAGTATTACCTCCCGATGTGGGCAAATCTGTCACAAAGTCAATCGCGAGGTGCGTCCATGGCCGGTGAGTAACGGGTAAGGGAAGGAGTTCTCCTGCTGGAAGTGCACGGGGAGTACGGGTCTGAGCACAAACGGAACACACCAGCACATAATCACGAATGTCATCCTCCCAGGACGGCCACCAGTAACGCTGAGAGATCAAGTGTCGTGTGTGTGTAATACCTGGGTGGCCTGTGCCCGCCGTATCGTGTGCGAGCTGTAGGATGCGCCCCCGAAGGGATACGGGCACGTATTGTTTCCCCTCCGGACATTCCACCGGACTGGTTTCGGTGCGCAAAGCCTCGTCTAAGTCCTCTTGTACTTCCCAGCGAATAGCTGCGAGGAAACAGGACTCCGGCAGAATACGTCCAGGTTCATGAGTTGCTTCGTCCTTTTCGTGGATCCGTGACAGGGCATCGGCTTTGATGTTCTTTGACCCGGGTCTGTAAGAGACAGTGAAACGAAACCGGGAGAAAAACAGTGCCCACCTTGCTTGTCGCGGGTTTAGACGTCTGGCTGACTTCAGGTATTCAAGGTTCTTGTGATCAGTATATACCAGGGGTACTCAACTGGCGGACCGCGGTCCGGATCCGGACCCGAACGCAGTCCTGTCCGGACCCAATCTCATTCCTGATTAACTGGATACGGACCAAAACAAAACCGTAGCATTTATTTCAGGACTATTGACAAAACACTCCGTCACGAGTGTTACGTTTGCCACCCCCGCTCAACAACTTACGTTCGCCACCCCGCTCAACAACAAGCCTGCCTGGTTGATGCTTCGCGAGCGGCGCGAGGGTCCGCGCGGCGAAAATGACGTAATCGCTGTGGCTCCGCGTGTGCGCGAATGCCTCGCGCGCTGTCGGTTCGAGAGGTCGTGCACCTCTCGAATTTTGTAACTTCGCGCCGCGCTTCAACGCAATGAACAAAGTCACGTTTTCAGGGTTCATACACCTTTATAAGGTGGAATTCAAGCACTTGTACGTCACTTTCAAGGTCCATTTCAATATTTCCCAGCATGTTAAACATAATTAAGTTAAATATTTATACATATACTCGAAATAATTCGCTTTTTATCACATTATTTAATGGTTGTTTATTTAAAAAACGCCCAATCTTCACGTCTTCACGTTCTCTCATGTTTCGTCCTGGAATTACAAGAGGCTCGTATTTGTTAACCTAATACAAGAGAACTATTCAGTCAGACAGCTATTTGTTGTGAAACCAAGTAGTTACAATTTCAAGCATTTTAAAGTACTTTAACCTAAATTCCAGCACTTTTCAAACCTGAAACATATAGCAACATTAAAATTGGTCAGGTAAATGTTCATTCCCCTGTTTTGAGGGGTGTTTCTACCACATATCGTTTCGGACAAAACGCCTATCGGTGCGGAGAACACTGCAGTGACGCTCGCGAAAGTATAAACGCCTCCACCGTTCGCGCACCGTACCCCCCCCCCCCCCCCCCCCCCCCCCGCTCAACAACTTACGTTCGCCACCCCCGCCGCACCGGACGTTCGCCACCCCCGCCGCACCGGACCTCAGGGCACAGGTATCTGCCAAAATTGGACCGCGGACAAATTTAGTTGAGTACGCCTGGTATATACAATGAAGGGGTGTTCCGCTCCCTCCAACCAATGACGCCACTGTTCGAGCGCGAGTTTAATCGCCAGGAGTTCCCGGTCTCCCACGTTGTAGTTCATTTCCGCGGGGGTCAGCTTTTTGGAGAAGTAGGCGCAGGGGTATAGTTTCGGCAGGCTTCCCTGCCTCTGAGAGAGAACAGCGCCCACTCCGACCTCGGAGGCGTCGACTTCCACGATGAACTGGAGTTGGGGGTCAGGAAGGTGGGCAAGAGATTGCCCGATGACGCAGCAGCAGCAGCCAATGCAGTACCAGCAGCCAACGCAGCAACAGCCAGCATACCAGCAACCAATGCAGTATCAGCAGCAACAGCCAATACAGCAGCAACGACCAGTACAGTATCAACAGCCAATGCAGTATCAGCAACAAATACCCCAAAACTTAAATCACCAGCAGAAACCCGCACTCACACAAGGACAACAGGTTGTGCCTCCTGGCATGCAGTAGATGCCAGCGCCACCTGGTGACCAATGAAGCTGCCCGATGTCCAGTTCCCCCACATGCAGTGAACCAGTTGTTTGTCTATTGGTGGAGGGGGAGCCAGTAGAGTTTTTAGTCGACACGGGAGCCACCACGTCAGTCTTAACAGACAGGAAGTGGAAAGGCTACTTGTCGAAGATGTCACTATCCACTACTGGATTTCTGGGAAAAACCACGCTGCAGCCACTGACTGTGCCCTTAAAGGTGTCAGTGGGCTCAGGCCCACAGGTCGAGCACACATTTTTGTTTTCAGAACAGTGCCCAATTAATTTGTTAGGTAGAGATTTGTTGTGTCAATTTTCAGCCATTATTGAATGCACACCCAGTGAAGGTAAATTAGCTGTCTCTGTCACTAACCACGATGAGCGCCTCAGAATATTTAATCAACAAGCAGCAGACGGCCCAGCTCACATTTACTGGGCCACATTACAACACCCTGAGGAACAAGCAACTGATAAAAATTTGCTTTACACGTTTAATTTATGGAAACCATGGTTCCTGTCACTTCAGAGTATGACCCCACCAATAGACAGCACACACTGCACTTTTAATTACATCAGAGGGGAGGATGGGGTTTACGGACAGCTGTGGAATAACATTGAAGGTCAATTACAAAATATAATTTGTGAATCAATGATTGTTGGACCTGAAGGTGTGGCTGCACTAGTTGTGTTAACAGGAGAGCAGATGACGTACTGGAGAAACCCGGACCAGCAGGATTCACTACCACATGTCTCGCTGTTGGTCTCGGCTGGACACGAACCTCGTGAGCTGGGCCCCATGCTGGCCATTGCCATGAAGGAACAGTTTCGCCCAACCTGTCTGCCAGGGGTAGAGGGTACATCAGATGGTAAGTACTGGAGAGTCGCATGTGACACCAGTGACTTGGCGTACTTCTGTAACCAGCCCCTGTCAGCCACACACGGCAGAGCACTGTTGGATCACCCCCAGGCCAAAGAACAACTAGAGACGGTCCCAGCCAACTTGTGGACCACGACAAAGGTAGATGTAGGATGTGCATCACACCACATGGCTCCTATTAGGTTAAAGCCAGGAGAAACAGTCGTTCATCAGTCACAGTACCGAATCAAGCCAGAAGCCATGGCAGGTATTACAGACACCATTGCAGATTTAATCAAAGTTGGAGTTCTGAAACCCACGACGTCACCGTGGAACACGCCCATACTACCTGTTAAAAAACCTGACAAAGATGAGTATTGTATGGTGCATGATTTGAGGCGCATTAATGATGTCACTGTAACTGAGAACATACCTGTACCTGACCCCTATCGATCTTTGCAGAACCTGTCGACTGAACACTGCAGCTTTTCATGTATAGATTTAGCTAATGCTTTCTTTTCTATACCAATTGATGAGAATGTGAAAGACATTTTTGCGTTTACCTTTAAAGGTCAACAGTACACATACAACAGGCTACCTCAAGGCTACAAAGACTCAGCAGGCATCTTCAATCAATGTCTGTTGAAAGATCTGTCTAGATTAACTTACAATAATTTGATTGACCCTAACACCGTACTAATTCAGTTCATGGACGATTTGTTAATAGCTAGTACTTCACCTGATAAGTGCCTTAGAGACACCATAACAATTCTACCATTGTTAGCTGAATTAGGTTACAAAGTGAACAAGTCAAAACTCCAGGTGGCCAGGCCAATGGTCACTTTTCTGGGGAGAAACATCTCACACAAAGGTCACACCCTGACTCCAAATCAGAGAAATCAATACTGTCATTTCCAAAGCCCACTACAGTGTCCCAAATGATGACATTTTTAGGCCTAACAGGCTACTGCCGCAACTACATACCTAACTACAGTGATTTAGCTCACAGCCTCAGAAAACTCGCAGTGTCAAAAGGTCTGAGTAACGGGAAGGTGGAGCTTGACTGGACGGTTGAGGCAGAGAGGGATTTCATAACTCTGAAACAAGCACTTGCTAGCGCTACTGAATTAGCAGCACCAGACTACACACAACCTTTTCATTTAAATGTTTCTGTAAGAGACAATCATGTTCATGCTTGTCTCTTTCAGAAGGGGGAGAGTGAAGGAAGGAACATTTTATTTTTTCACAGTTCCAAATTAGATCAACCAGTGATAGGAACAGGACCATGCACAACATACATGGCAGGACTCACCACAGCGATAGAGAAGACAGCACACTTGGTAATGTGTCACCCACTAATAGTCAGCACCAATCACGGAGTAATGGCGTTCATAAACTCACAATCCTTTTCTTTTTCAAGAGCACGACAGAACAAGATAAAAGTCATACTCACACAGCCACACATCACGTACAACACTGCGTCAAAACTTGTGAATCTGACTGATAACATTGAAGTAGCAGAAGATGCGACACCACATGACTGCGCTGACGCCACAGAGAGATACATTCAGCTCAGACCAGAACTGCACAAGGTCAGAATTACTAAACCAGGAGCATGGGAACTCTGTTCAGATGGGAGTTGTTGGAGACAAGGTAACGAACTGAAGGCCTCTTACGCTGTGGTACAAGCATGTGGGGAAGAGTGGGAGGAGGTGGAATCAGGAGTGGTTCCACAACCAGCTTCAGCACAGCTGGCAGAAATGGTTGCACTCACTAGAGCACTGGAACACGCGTCAGGTCACATTGTGAACATTTACACAGATTCAGCATACGTGCACGGGGTCATCCACCATGAACTAGTCAGGTGGATGGATAATGGGTACACTAATGCCACAGGACAGCCAATCAAACATTTGAGAGCAGTACATGAGTTGAGTGAAGCTATCATGTTACCCAAAGAAGTGGCAGTGATAAAGGTAAGGGGACATCAGGGTAATGACAGTTTTGTTTCTAGAGGTAATGAAGCTGCTGACAGAGCAGCCAAAGCTGCTGGAGGGTACAACCCACAGAGCTTGTTGTTGCTGGAAACTCATAACATGCCTGAGTTGACAGAGGGCCACCTGGCACAGATCCAAGAACAAGCCACGGTCTATGAGAAGCAATTGTGGATAGACTGGGGAGCCACAGTCACTAAATGACTCTGGAGGAGTCCAGAAGGGAGAGTAGTTTTGCCCTTAGAGAAGATGAAATTGATACTATGCGAAGCACATGGGCCAACTCACTCCGGAGTGTCGGCCATGGTGACCAAATTAGAATGTTTATGGTGGCATCCATACCTCAGAGATCATGTGAAGCAATACGTGAGCGAATGCGATATCTGTCAGTCATACAATGTAAAGAAACCATACCGGGTGAGAATTGGAGGATACCCAGTGCCCGCGGGGCCATTTGAGGAGATTGTGATCGATTACACAGACATGGGGCCAGACAACAGGGTAAGGGGGTACAGGTACCTGTTGGTCATGGTAGACAGATTCACCAAGTGGGTAGAAGCTATACCCACCAAAAAGGAAGATTCAAAATCAGTCATAAAATGGTTGCAAAATGAGTTGATTCCCAGGTACGGCCTACCAAAAGTGATTAGGAGTGACAATGGGTCCCACTTTGATAACAAACACTTGGCAGAAGTAGAACAAAAGCTGGGCCTAACCCACAAGTTTGGCACTGTCTACCACCCACAGTCACAGGGGTTGGTGGAAAGAGCCAACCAGACCATTAAGACTAAACTGGCCAAAGTGTGCGCAGCAGGAGACATGGACTGGGTTCAGGCGCTGCCACTAGTGATGATGTCCATGAGAGCGACCCCTACGGGAGAATACAATCTCTCACCACACCAGCTCATGACAGGACGACCCATGCCAGGGTGCCCTCGACCGAGGATTGAGGGACCAGCTTTAGAAATCCAGGAACAGGAGATGTCAGAGTACATGAGAGAATTAACCAAGTTGCTTTGTGAAATCAATAAGTCTGTTCAACAGGAAAAAGGAAAAGAAGACCTGGAACCACCCAAGGTGAAGGTGAAGCCAGGGGATTGGGTAAGGATCAAGGTGCACAAGAGGAAGTGGAACGAGCCACAGTGGACAGGCCCGTGGGAGGTCGAAGGTGCCAACAAGCACTCAGTAAAAGTGAAGAAAGACAAAGGTATGCCTTGGTACCACATCTCACAATGTGTTGCAGCAAAAGAACCAACAAGAACCACAGGAGAGATCAAGACACACCTGGAGGAGACAGGAAAAGCCCCAGGGAAGGAGTTGGTGGTGAGTACCGACCCCAGTGTAGCTTTTTACAAAGAATACATCAAAGCCGGGGACTGGTGGGAGGAAGGTGAAGGAGACCTGTTGGAGACTGACTGTGAGGCTATAGCACACTGTGTGAGCGCAGACCTGAACCTGGGAGCTGGAGTGGCTCTGCAGATCAGACAAGCGTTTGGCACTACAGGTATAGCCAAGGTGCCCATAGGCAAGTGTGCCACACAAACCACACAGACACACATCATATTCCATTTAGTGACCAAAAGATACTACAGGGAGAAGCCAGAATTAGGAGATCTGATTTCAAGCATACAACACCTGGCCACATTGTTAATATCATTGAACATTAACACTCTAGCCATACCGAAGCTGGGTTGTGGTATAGACGGATTAGACTGGAGGACTGTGAAACTAATCATTAAAACTTTACTTAAACCAACTGGTACCAAGGTGGTGGTGCACCATCTCCCATCCTAGGATGGAACTGTGGGAAATAAGAGACATGTTGTCGGGACGTGTCGGACGTCCAGATGAGGCTCAGTACCAACAATATGTTAGAGTAGGGGGATTAACTTTGAGAACATGGACTTGGCTATGGGGGGGAACATTTCTAGCCGCGGTGATAATAGGAGCGGTGGTAATATTTAGTGTAGGAAATCAGAAACAACCCAATAACGTGAACATAACTTTGTGTCAGTGGGACGACAATCACACTGTCTGCAAAGAAGTGAGGCCCGATGAGATCCACAGCCCTAACCCGCTAGTAAATGCAACTAGACCAGAGAAAATAGACTTTAAAGTAAGAAAACCAAGAGAAGCTGGAACCAGGCCAGTAGGACAGTCCAAGGACCAGTGTGTACGGACATACGGAGGTGTGGAGTTGAGTTATAGAGATGGTACAGCCTCAAGCTGGACCTTTGACTTATGTGAGGTAGTGGACTGCGGGGGAGCCAATGCCTCATACAGAGGATGTGATTTGTACATATGTTGGACCAATCAAGTTAATGCGGGCTGTCAAGGAAGGGGGAGTTTCTATAGTGCAGACTGGTGTCGTGGTTGGGGGTCAGTGATAAAGTACTCGGGGAGATGGAAGCTGACATTAGGAGATAAGAAGGGTAACCCGTCCACGACCTGTTTGAGGAAATGGTGGGTCAATGTGTCGTTTCAGCGAGATTATCACGTGTCCTAAAATCCAGTAACTTTTTCTGTCAGATGGAATGGGCAGATATGGGGTAATAACAGACCGTTGTACTTCACCCTGGGGGTGGAACAATCAGGACGTGACATATGGGGAATAATTAAACTCAGCTATTTAGCCAAACCCAAGCCGCTCAGCCCAGCAAAACCTGAGGCAGAAATAGACGAGGTGGAGGATTCAGCAGACAAGTTCACTCTAACCACAGACTTCACTAAATTATCATCCCAGCAGTTAATAGAATTAGCAACCAGTTACAGCGGCTCCAATTTGTGGTTGTCATGGCTAGAACAAAACAGTAGAGAAAATGAGTTAGAAGGTTGTGTGGCCTGCGCAGCGACCCGACCCGTGTTGATGACCTCACCAGCCCCACTGAATCCTGAAACAGATCCAGTAGGATATCAGTGCATGTTGAATTTAACTAAGGTGAAAATATTACGACCCCAAATTGTTCCAGCCTGGACAGTATTTTTCTGTATGTCAAAAATTTGGAAGGAGGTAACGCTCCTTTCGTGCCAGTAAAACTTACAGGGCAATACCAATGTTTTAACTTGACCGAGAAAGACACAATCATAAGTGTGGGAGAAATAGAGCCAGACTGGTGTAACGCCACAACGAAGGTCCCGGGGATAGGGAGAGTAGCCCGGGCAGGGATCTGGTGGTATTGCGGAGGACACACTCTGTTGGCATTAATACCAGGAAAAGCTAGAGGAATTTGTGCTATGGGTAAACTAATCACACCAATAACAATGATAGGGCTGAGGCAAATCACACCGCAGCCAGATACAGCCCAAGGGAGAAAGAAGCGTGATGCCTTTGATTTGTCCATAGGGTCACCAACGTACATTGACTCCATAGGAGTGCCTCGGGGGGTTCCCAATGAATACAAGCTAGTTGATCAAATAGCTACGGGCTTTGAGAACATTCCAATTATATCAGCCTTGTTTCCAGTAACACCGAACAAGAATGTAGATAGGATCAACTTTGTCCATTACAATGTACTGAGATTAACCAACCTAACGAGAGATGCAATAGAGGGGCTGAGTGAACAACTGAGAGCTACCTCACTGATGGCCGTACAAAACAGAATGGCTCTAGATATGCTCCTGGCGGGAAAAGGGGGTGTATGTTTTATGTTTGGCGACAACTATTGTACCTTTATTCCCAATAACACCGCACCGGACGGGTCGGTGACCAGAGCTCTGGACGGACTGAAGATGTTATCTAAGGAGATGCAGGAGGCCTCAGGTATCAGTAACTCCATGGAGGAGTAGTTCACGAAGGTGTTTGGGAAATGGAAGGCACTAATTATGTCTTTGTCAGTAGCAGTGTTTATTGCAATTGTTGTTATTTGTGGATGTTGTTGTATACCATGTATCAGATCTCTCACCCAAAGGCTGATCACAGCCGCGATTGAGAAGGGGGACGCGAAGAACCCACAACCATACACTATGCCACTGATGGCGGATGATGATGACCTATCATGACCTGTACTTAAGTACTAAAATGCTGTATCTGTACTTTACTGGAGTATTATTTTTTTTCTCCTACTTCCACTTTTACTTCACTACATATTTTCCATTAGTTTAATACTTTTACTCCGATACATTTTTTACGTGCTGTAGAATTACTCATTACAATTATAAACATGTTAGCTGGTGCTGTCACCGGGTGTATTGGCCACACGCGAGATCACGTCGTGAGGTCGTGCACCTCTGGATTTTTGTGCGTGCAAAGTTACAAGGTGCAATTCATGCACTTGTACGGAACCTTCAGCTTAATTTACATATTTATACAAATACAAATATACTCGAAATTATTCCAAATAATTAGCTTTTCATCTCATTAAAAGAGATGGTACCGTGTTTGGTAACAGCAGAAGAGCAGTATAAGTGCTGCATAATAAGCTTGTTGGCATTTTAATGTACATATATTGGCACCTTCCACACCTTCAACATCGAGTGATCGTGGCGGTGAGGGTGAGGAAGGAGACCACCCTGGCCCTACCTAGAGACAAAGTTTGCGTTTGCTCGAGTGAAAGTAAATTCCTATAAGATGAAGTGCCATCTCTGCCTCCCTAAAGCGGGTGAAATATTGGCCTTCAAAAATTCACCTTCGAACTTGAAGAAATACATCAATGTAAGTTGATGTATAACACACAGAAGACACACCAGCTTTAGCTGTCAGTAAGCGCTAGTTATGTTAGATATCTTAGCTAATTAACCTAATTATGTTCGTGACGTGCTGCAGTATTCACTTAACATTAGCTGGCAATCATAAAGGCGATGTCACGCTGAGTTGTGTTTTTAGCAACAGTAATCCGTGTCTTTTTTGTGCTGACTAATCATGTGCCCATTTTTATAGTGTAGTATTTTTATAGGTTAAGGGCATTTATTGAGGGTAAACACAGGGCAGTAGGCTCACCCTTTGAATCCGATGGATGGATTTTACGTCCAAAATACACCTCGTTTTCTCAGCTAAATTAAGGTGAACTTGTACTTCTGCATCAAACCTACGACATAGCGGGACATAGGTTATCTGTTTTTTGTGTACAAAGTGTTAAGCCCAGTTTTTTTTTAAGTTGCTACTTGTTTTTACATACAGAACACTTGCATTTGTGGTCTTTGACAGCTTTGATTTGTAAGTGATATATAAAAAATATTGGCAATCAAACTTTGACGGCTTTCTTTAATTAATTCTAAACACAATACTTGTACTTTTTACTTTGAGTACTTGAGTAATAAATTTTAGAATAAACTACTTGCAATACTTAAGTACAAAAAATGCTGAATACTTCTGTACTTCCACTTAAGTAAAGTTTTTAAAGAACACTTCTACTCAAGTCACTTTTTTTTACTCAAGTATGGGTCTCTAATACTTTGTACATGTCTGCTCAAAATAGACAACCCACAAAATCCACAATTATCTTCTTTATGCACTATATACAAATACAATAAATGGGTATTAGATATATGCATATAAGCTGTGACGGGCAGGGTGAGCGAAAATAAATGGAAGCGATCACGCCAAGTCTCAGGGAAATAGGATGGTTTAATATGTAAAGTGCGCAAACCAAAACCCGTGAACTGATCCGAATTAAGGATATAATAACCAGCAGTCAACTGGTACAAAGACAAGACATATATAGACGAACAAAGACCCTCAGGTGAGACGGATCGCGGGCTCCGCCCACCTGAGGGACGAACACAACACCACACCCACAGGACAAGCTGCTGCTGTAGACGGGGGCGACCAGTAGGGGGCCGCCGTACCGTGACATAAGCATTACTTCTCATAATGCTTATCGATATCTCTCATAACAGACAACCACCAAAATCCACAATTATCTTCTTTATGCACAATACACAAATACAATAAATGGGTAATAGATATACGCAAGCATTACTTCCCACAGCACTTATCGATATCTCTAATAACAGACCTGACGGTAAAAACATCGGTCTGAACTCACACAGCCAGTTACAACTCAAGCCAGAAATCACTAGCATCACCCAATGACCAGGAGGACTCCACTGCTCAAGACACCACAAGGTACTGCTTCTCTCTCACAGCCAGCTTTAAAGACCCGCCGTCCAATCTGGTCCTGCGCCATGAAGTCTCATGACTCCTGGTAATCAGGTTATTGCACCATCTTCAGGAGAACCTGCAAAATAACTCCAAAACAACCAAACACCAAAAAAAAACCCAAAAAACTCTGACCGTAACATTTGTTAATCATTTTGACGGATGCACTAAGATCAATAAGGAAGCACTTTGACGTGTCATGAAATCGGACCTAGCTGGGGACAGCGTATTCTGAAAGAGTCAGACAGAGTTTAAGTGTGTGTGTGTGTGTAGGGGTGTGGGTCATGTTCATGAGGATGGGGCTTGGGTAGACAGTCAGCCTGCCCATAGGTGTGTGTATACATAATCTGTGTCTACATAAGTACTTCCTGTGGGTATGGTTTTTTGTGATGTGTTCATCACAAAATCTAGAAAATCTCATTAGTCTAATATGTTTCGCGTGGTGCTCATTATGTGTTGTGTATATATTGTATGTGGTAGTCTTGTCCCGTGAACGTCTTTGTGAGTCCACCGTATGTTGTATGTTAGCCGTAAGCCAAGCGCTACGCTACTTTGTTTCTTTCTCTACAAACATTCTTGCAGCTTTGTGTCCAAGACCCAGGACTTGGGATATGAGTGGACTTTTACTGACTTCCAGGATCTTGTTTTTTTATTTATTATATTTTGTGGGCAATGACCTTCCCAAAGTGATAGACCTCTGGTCGTAATAAGCTTCTTCTTTTCTTATGTAAAGCACTTTGAATTGCCAGTGTTTATGAAAGGTGCTATATAAATAAAATTGCCTTGGGGTGAATGCCATTCTACTTCAAAAGGCCAGGTTTGCTTTCAAAACATTATCTATAAAACCTACATTGTTTTCTGAGCACCATTTAGACATCCAGCAGTTAAGCACCCATAACCTGCTGGAATGGGGCCAGAACATAATACAGCATCTGACATTGTCCCCTCTACCTCACGCATTGTTTTTAATCTCTGACTGTCTCAACCCCACATCATTAGTGCTGACAATCTTGGAGTGATTATGTTAAGCCAGCACCTTTAAGTCAGCCCTGATGTCAAGTGCTCTAGCCCCAGAATACATGTAATGATGCCCAGCCCTATGGCCATGCCAGAGAGACATCACCCATTCACCCCACTGAGAGTAGTGTAGATTGACTAGGAAGTCCTTGCACAGTGGGGATGTTAGATTTACTGATGGATTTGCATTTCATCCTTGAAGAAATTTACAATGAATAATAGAGTAATAATATTGATGTTTTTTTTTTACTTTGCAACCTCATGTATTTCAGGAATGTCTTAAGAGACCTAGAGACACAAGAATAAAAGCACAGTGTAAGTAGCTGACCACTAAAGAGAATGGAGAACACAGCCATCACACCCAATTGTGGAGGGCTGTGGAAACAAAGTGCTTTTAAATGATAGTGCAGCATAATTTAAAACTATTTAACCATAAAATAGTGCAGTATTTCATAGTTAAATAGTTTTAAATTATAGCTGCAACAATTTCATGGTTAAATAAGTACAGTTTTTAAATGATTCTGCACAGTGGCGTGCACACATAGACATCAGGTGGTGCTAAAGCACCACCAACTCTGCCCTTTATCAACGAAAGTGCCCTTTTGAAACTTCAGTGTTTTTAAAATTATTATTATTATTATTATTATTATTATCATTTTACTGAGGTCGGTTTGAAATGATCTTTTGAAAACCTGAGCGATTAAAAACAATGTCCTGAAATGAGCCCCCGACCTCTCTCTTCCTTTGTCACACCAGATGCGCTGTAGCAGCAGTTCAGTTCAGCGAGTGGAAGGAAGCGTCTTCAGCACAGCACACACGCTCACAGATAGACTTCTTCTCCCGTGCCCACCAGCCAGGTCACATACACATCAAGTCAAATCGTACCGTTTGCCCTCTAAGCCCAAAGTGAAATCATTTTCTTGTGCAGTAAATTGTCTCATACAGCACCAAACTACTAAGCATTTTTAGCTGACTGGTCACCTGATAAACTAGTCGCTTTTGCCCAAATCAGTGATAGATAACGTGAGGACGACCACATACAAATAATTAATGTAGAGTTTGCAAATCTATGTATTAAGCTGAACGTTTTCTGTTGTATAGGTTTTGTTAGGCAACATAAATTAACACATTCGTTTGTGAAAGAAGAAACGGGAAGTTCCCCATTACCTGTGAAAAATGCCCATCTGCATTCATGTAATGACAACACTCAGTAGCCTATAACTCCTTCTCCTACTTTTTGGTCTTTTTACTGTCTTAATTGTAGGCCTATATTGATTTAATAATTGCAAAATATATGCAACAAGGCCTGCAGACAGTGGAGGGTAAACAGAAGTTAACTGAAGGACATGACTGTATATAGTTAATATTGTATATGAATTTTATCAGTTGGCTGCATGACTTTTCTCCATTGAAAACTTTTTCCATTGAAAAGTGCCCTTCACCCCCCCCCCGAGCAAATGCCCCCCAAAATGTCTGTGCACTATTGTAATGCTGCACTATTTTATAGGTAAATACAGTTTCAAATAATAACTGCATTTCATGGTTAAATAGTTT
The DNA here is from genome assembly GCF_052324685.1 of Brachyhypopomus gauderio. Classification (NCBI taxonomy): domain Eukaryota; kingdom Metazoa; phylum Chordata; class Actinopteri; order Gymnotiformes; family Hypopomidae; genus Brachyhypopomus; species Brachyhypopomus gauderio. The sequence goes on along the minus strand of NC_135211.1, from coordinate 1,542,680 downwards.
TGGCCTTACACATCCTCACATGAACACCCACTAGAGAAGAACCCTATGAATGTACTGAGGAAAGTCACTGTTTCACAGACTAAATTTTGCAGCTCTGTATCATAATTACATAAGAGTGTTAATGCTAATGCTAATTTTAATATGCAGCAGCATCTCCCTGACAGCCATTCAAAACACTAACCTCCTTAACCTACTCCCACATGTCTCACAGCGGGGAGGAGTGTGTTTATATGTGTCCCAGCGAGGGAAAACTCAGATGTGAACTTTTCTACTCTAACAGTTTGAGTCATCCAGACTTTGCAACCTGCGGCTGCGAAGGTTTTGAACCTCAGTAAGCACTATATGAAACACACACACACATACACACACACACACACACACACACACACACATACACACACACATTCACACCATACACACACACACACACACACACACACACACATACATACACAAACACACACACACACACACACCCATAAACAAACAAGCTCCGCTCTGACCCCCCCAAGCACGGTACAGACCTGATCACTCTCCATACACCCACAACTCTGACCACAGTAACCATGGAGACAAGCCAAGATACAGAAAGACACTATAATTCTAACAACACACATTAAGTTTTGATAAAGTGCCAATATAACAATCTAACAGATTTTTTTCATCCCATCCCAAAGGTAAAGTCAAAGACAAACTTGATTTAATTAAGAAGGGGATGATATGCAGTCTGCTGACTAAAACGTCATTCCTAATACTTTAATTAGGTTTATTAATTGTTAATTAATTAAATTAATTGCTTTAATTAGGCAATACATTTCAGGATGCAGTTGAAATTCAGGATAAAGTTATTTTGTTTAATAAGATGAATATCGTGCATTTATGCAAACAGGTAGCCTACTGCATAAAATCTGTTTAAAATCTTGTTCAATACACTTTTAGCAACAAACCTTTGAGTACGAATGCTTGAAAGTTGCAATATCTAGAATCACTAGCCTACAATAAATGACCATTCGCATGCATAGTGCATGTAAATAATCAAGTCCAGAAATTCTGGTTTTCCCTCAGCTTGTCTTCTCGCATAAAACCGAAATGTGCAAAAAACCTAAAGCAGTGAGAAAAGCATGTGAGTACTGTACCCAGCTTGTACCCATTGCTATGGAGACAAGGGGGAGCTTTTGTCTGTGGGTGTGTATTTATCCTAGATTTATTCATGTGCCCTTGAACAAAAGGTTTTCAAACTGGAATCCAGTGTAGTGAAACATAAGCCTGGAGCCAATCATATATTATTAAAATAAGGCTTATTACAGCAACCAGGACACTATGGTGCCTAAGAGCCTAATAACAAATAGAAAGCCCCACAATTATCCTGCGTTAAACTACTCCTGCATTCACTGGAGGAACATTAGGGACGCTGATGGTGTTTGGTGTATTAGGTCTATCAATTTTGCTGATGCTTACAATGTTACGGTCAATAGTATTGAAGTAAAAAAAAATCACCCCAATGGAGAAATAACAAGCTAGGTCTTTACATTTCCAGCCAGCATGGTGGCCAGCGTGGGAGAAGGTCAAAGAAAAAGTCCAACTACATTGTGTAAAGGCATAGGACATCCAAAAAGTCACTCTGAAAATAGCAGACTATGGCTGCTATTTATGGCTGACACACTCAGGCCTCCAGTTAGTCCAGTGTTCTCATAAACAAGTCTCACCAGTAAGAATGAGTGATAGGACAAAAGCTTTATCAACTACTGCATAAAGGTGAACATCAACAAGTGAAGGTGAAGATCAACAGACCAGAGTCACTAATCTAAATTATTTGTTACTTGGCTTACTATCATTTGGTTTTTGGAGCTAGACAGGCTGATGGACTAAAGATTTACTACTTTTATCTTCTTCATTATGAAATCACCTGAGTCCAGGTAACAGTAATTCGGCATGTTATCCATTTACATGCCCGGTGTCATTGTCATGAAATTTTGTTAATACACATTCACTTTGCTATGGGACATGACAGGAGTTTTATAGACTTATGGCTTATGACTGAACAGATGAATTGCAGATGCCTGTGCATTTGAGTGAATGTGTAACTCGAATCTGTAATCAGGGTTCCCACACCTTGGTTAACATCAAATTCAAGAACCTTTAAATGACTTTCCAGGACCAACTTCCTCAAATTCAAGGACTGCACCTGGCAGCATTTACCTACTTTTATCTCTGAATATGTTATCAAAAAACCATGTTAATACAATGCAAATTCAAAAGACTGAATGTCATTTCAAGACAGGCATCCTGAAATTTTCTGTGCATGACATTAAGCGCTGATTCAACGAAAACTTCACTCACACTCAACATAACTGGCAATTTAGCAATGCACCTGTGAGAAGGTGACATTCACCTAAAGTTTGTTAATCTACCTAATGAAGAGTAATATGAATTTAATTATTCATAAAGAGAAAATAATGCTTTTAACCACTCCACTTAGAGAATGTGGTATTTTGCTAAAAGTACGACTACATTTATGGCATCAGAAATCTGAACTTATGTTTTCTGCATAAAGTAAAATGGTATCAAAAGAAAGAATGCTAAGTTTGAGATTTATCGAGTTTCTAGTGTCCGTGCAAAAACTTTGAAACTGTGAATATTGACATGAAAAAACAAATGCTCCTGGAATTCATCTTCTGACTCCACATCAAGTTTAAATCTTCTTTCAAGAAACATGGCTACAGGATATATCTTATTTATTATTTTGAAATCAGTCTCTTTTACTTTAGAAGATATGGGCCACTTGACAAGCCATTGTGGTTTCATAATTTGTATAAGGATGTTTCTTGAAAGAATATCTATTATATATTTTGTCTCATACCATCAGTGATAATCTTGTTATTACACTTGAAGTCAAGTAAGTTACAGTCATTCACTTTTAACACGGACACCGAAACGGTCAACTTGGAATATAAAATTACATTTTTGATAAATTTAATCAATGCTAAAAGAATCACTTGATTGCGGTCTTTATCCATGTAAAATTTCAAACCCCCTAAAATATTCAAGGACCTTCAAGGACGGCTGTCTTTTATGCCTGTTTTCAAAAACTTTCCAGGGCCTTGAACTTATTTTTTCAGATTCACAAACTTTCAAGGATTTCAAGGACCCATGGGAACCCTGTGTCTCGTCCTCCCTCAGCTGCAAAATTCATAGATCAGTGTGCTCAGAATAAGGATTCAAGCTCATTGTTCATGGCTGGACTTCATCACTGTAAAGCCTTAAACCAACCCAGCCAGAGCCGGAGTGGCTAATCGGGAGATTCGGGAGGTTTCCCGATGGGCCGGCTCATATCAATCTCTAGTTTGGGCCGATTGGAAGGAAAAAAATATTTTGGGCCGGATTTGGGCATGAAACTCCCGGGCTGAAAAGGGGGTCCACTCCGGCCCTGAACCCAGCCAACACTGTTTCTGCTCCCCACTGAGCATAGACACGTCCAAAAGACATCAATTAAAAGCCAGAATGAGTTTTTGCGACGTCTTTTTTAAACGTCATTTGAACATCCATTATTGACGTCAACTGAATGTCAGTAATAGACGTTCAAAAGACGTTTAAAAAAGACATTGCAAAAACTTTCATTCTGGCTTTTCAGTGGACGTATTTTGAACGTCTGACGAAGACATGTAATTGACATCTTTTGGACGTGTCTTTGCTCAGTGGGATACAGCGACGGCGGTTGATTGCCTGCATTTTTATTTTTACATTAACTATTGTAATAATAGACAATACTGACAAACGAACAGCACCTATTGTATAAGAAAGAAGCATATGCAAACCAATTTTGAACCTCTCCATATTATATCAAGCGCACAAAAACGTTCGCTCATTTTCAAAAATGTCCCTCCTGCTAGTTAGTTAGGTAGCTAGCAAATGTCCTGAGTTTTTTTAGGCCTCGGTATTGTGTACTAAATACGTTGCTGTTCGTATAACAGCAACGAAGACGAACTCAGGGAAATATGCGGAAGTGAATGGGGGTTGTATTTACATATGTGCATTTATTTTATACAGTGGAGGGTTGATTTCTCAGGAACCGACAGTGCTCAAAATAACAAACAATAATCCAACAACCAACAAAAAAAACACAAAACTGCAAATAAAAGAGCGTCGTGTTCCCTACTCACCCAAACCACAACCAAACCAAATGTTACGTACAATAATTACAAGACGTGGGCTTTATACAGCTATATATATATATATATATATATATATATATATATATATATATATATATATATATATATATATATATATATATATGTACATGTATGTTTAACCAACAACCAGAACCAAATGGGGCAAAATCAATATCAACAAACCAGATCGAATCGGTAAACAGAATTCAAAGACACAGAACACCAACAATATCGCAACAATGCACGCTCTCTCTACTCTCCACTCGTCCCTGCCGACTCTGCGCGGTCTTTATCCGAAGGTGATGGCACACGTCACGTCTTGTCCGCCAATCACCTGGGGAATCCGGAGGTAAGGCGTGGCGAAGAAGTTAGGGACGAGAGGGGGCGGCGGCATCATGAGGACGACAGCGGAGCAGCAGGAAAACACAACAACAATAACAACAACAACACAAGGCACGCAGGGCAGTAACAGTCACTAATATACGATGATTGATTATTGCTAGCGAGCTAATACAACAAAATTTAAATCTGTATTTGCTACAAGACAAAGTCCTGAACTGAGAAACATAGAAGTAGCAAGCTAGCTAATTTAATATTTTGCGTTGCACAGAACAAATTAACTTTACCTTTCCTGTTGCTTGATTCATACAATTTATTGATGAAGTCATCAGGAATAGCAAAGAATGCAGTCTTACATGCCTCCCAGAGTTCATCAAAATTATTTGGTTTTGTCTTCCAAGCTTCCTCTTTCATCCTACCCCAAACATGCTCAATGATGTTCATGTCTGGTGACTGGGCTGGCCAGTCCTGGAGCACATTGATCTTCTTCACCTTGAGGAACTTTGATGTATGAGATGGAGCACCATCCTGCTGCAAAATTTGACCCCTTTTATGATTGGGAATGTAAGATGTAGCTAATACTTCTTGATAGTTTTATGGTGTCTCTTGCATTTCAGACTAGCATACCGAATGATAGTTCTGGACTACTTGCATGAACTCTCAGAACGCTTTTATTAACAACGTGCACACAGTTCTACCTCAATACAGCATAGTGTGTCACACTCAATCAGGTTCGTGCTACAACATTGTTCCGTTAACTATTCCTCTTGTTACATCTCTCCTTTTTTGGTTTTGTTTTTTTTTTTTCTTTTCTTTACCAACAATCAACGGTACACTAAGGCACTTGTCTGTCAACAATGTGTTCTTAACCTATTCCTACTTTATATCTGCTTTCCATTAGTCCAACAAACTTGTCTATACATAGTCCTTCAGGTGCTCTGGTTTTTTGATTATCCTGCCACTTCTAGATCTAACAACATTCTGCATGCTGAGTTCCGCTGCAGGTTCGTGCTACAACATTGTTCCGGTAACTATTCCTCTTGTTACACTATTGATATTGCTTTCCACCTTGCAAATGTTTTGCACACCCCCATACTGAATGTAACATTCCGACAGTCCGACACTGTGAGTGAACTGTTTTTTGCGCCTCAACCTTGTGAGTTAGTGGTTTTTGTGCACTGTTTTATCAGCAGCTGATATTGTTTCCAGCTGTGAAATACCTGCCAGAACTTATTGGGTGTTAATTTTGCACTTTGCATTTTTAACTTGGATATTTGAGCCTTGTGTGCCCGGTGCTTTTGTGATTATGGCTCATGCTTCCACATCATCTGAGTGTATCAAACTGTCTCAGAGGGTTGCAGAACTTCAGGAAAGAATCCATACCTTACATTCTATAAGGGAGGAGGAAGAATATCTGGACTCGATTCTTGCCATACAAACCGCTGACAAAACCGTCCCAGTGACTGGCAAAGAAAGAGACGTTTCTCTGCATTGTCGCTAGGATGTACTGGGGGCAAAGACTAAGCTCATCTTGGCCTCAACTCCTAATCCCGTTAACAACAACAATGATAAGGGCTGGACTCTTGTTCGGGGGAAGGAACGTAGCAGAAACCAGCACAACAGTAGCGGCAAGCAGCAATCTTCAGAACAGAACATATATGGAGCTCTCGCCTCAACTGAAGTAGCAGAAATTGAGCAGTCTCATCACAACACACTGCCTCCCTCTCTAGGACATCAAGCACACCTCAATCAGCATCAGAGATCCGACTCCAGTCTGGCTGCAAAGCAACAGCAACAGCATGCAAATAACTCTGGCCATTCGCGGACCAACCACCAGGCTGCCAACTGTGTTAGCCAGCAGCATGCTAACAAGCATGCTGAGAGTCGTCCCAACCACCAGCTTGCAATCCGTGCCAGTTGACAGCTAACTAATAAGCTTGCTAACAGGGATAGCCATCGGGATGTTAACCATGTTGGCCTTCAGGGTGCTAACCATGTTAGCCATCGGGGTGCTAACCATGTTGGCCATCGGCAGGGCTCTCAAGTCTCACGCATTGACTTCACACGCTCAACAAACCCCCACCCTGGTCAACAACTTACGTTCGCCACCCATCACCCCCCCCCCCCCCCCCCGCTCAACAACTTACGTTCCCCCCCCCCCCCCCCCCCCCGCTCAACAATTAACGTTCGCCACCCCCCGTCAACAACTCTCACACTCTGATATGAATCCAAAACTTGAGATCCCTGGCCATCGGGGTGCTAACCATGTTGGCCATCGGGGTGCTAACCATGTTGGCCATCGGGGTGCTAACCATGTTGGCCATCGGGGTGCTAACCATGTGCTAACCAACGGTGAAAGGAGACGAGGAACACCGCCACAGCCCAAAACGCTGCTAATTGGGGACTCAGTCATCAGAGATGTATGGAGCACCAGTATTAAGACCTTTTGCTTTCCTTGTGTTACTGTCTGTGAAGTGATACCCATGATTCCACGTGTATTGCATGACCATCCAGCTACGGAAAGACTGATTGTACATGTCGGCTCTAGCGTTGTTTACAAACAACAGTCTGAGATTCTGAAACAGGATTTTAACCATCTGCTCAACATTCTGGAGTTTTCCCGGTGTGAAGTGTTCATTTCTGGACCGATACCTACTGCACGTCGAGGCAGTGGTCACTTTACCAGACTGCTGGCTCTAAACAGCTGGCTCACTACAGCCTGTGCACATCGGAAGGTAAACTTCATTGACAATTTCAACATCTTTTGGAGGCGTCCTGAGCTTTTTAAACCTGATCAGCTTCACCCTAACAGGGCTGGGACTCAAATGCTTGTGGATAATCTAAGGCAGGGGTACTCAACTGGCGGACCGCGGTCCGGATCCGGACCCGAACGCAGTCCTGTCCGGACCCAATCTCATTCCTGATTAACTGGATACGGACCAAAACAAAACCGTAGCATTCATTTCAGGGCTATTGAAAAAACACTCCGTCACGAGTGTTACGTTTGCCACCCCCGCTCAACAACTTACGTTCGCCACCCCCAAAATTCGTGCACCTCTCGAATTTTGTAACTTCGCGCCGCGCTTCAGCGCAATGAACAAAGTCACGTTTTCAGGGTTCATACACTTTTATAAGGTGGAATTAAAGCACTTGTACGTCACTTTCAAGGTCCATTTCAATATTTCCCAACATGTTAAACATAATTAAGTTAAATATTTATACATATACTCGAAATAATTCGCTTTTTATCACATTATTTAATGGTTGTTTATTTAAAAAACGCCCAATCTTCACGTCTTCACGTTCTCTCATGTTTCGTCCTGGAATTACAAGAGGCTCGTATTTGTTAACCTAATACAAGAGAACTATTCAGTCAGACAGCTATTTGTTGTGAAACCAAGTAGTTACAATTTCAAGCATTTTAAAGTACTTTAACCTAATTTCCAGCACTTTTCAAACCTGAAACATATAGCAACATTAAAATTGGTCAGGTAAATGTTCATTCCCCTGTTTTGAGGGGTGTTTCTACCACATATCGTTTCGGACAAAACGCCTATAGTTTCGGAGAACACTGCAGTGACGCTCGCGAAAGTATAAACGCTTCCACCGTTCGCGCACCGTCCCCCCCCCCCCCCCCCTTTCAACAACTTACGTTTGCCACCCCCGCCGCACCGGACCTCAGGTCACAGGTATCTGCCAAAATTGGACCGCGGACAAATTTAGTTGAGTACGCCTGATCTAAGGTATGGAATCACTCACATGCGGAACCTGCACCCAACCGCCAGCAGTAACGTCAGTAATGTCAGTCAAAGGAGCCCACCATCTCCTGTCAGAGAGTCTGCAGTCTTGTAGGAACTCACCTTCTTCTCCTGCACACTCAGTGAATTCTCAGGTCTGACACACTGGAACCCATGCTCCTAGTCAGTGCTACATTCCAGTTATTTTAAATAGCCAGTGGCATGGCTCTCAGAATCGAAATAAAAATGTAATCAGAAGAAAACATAAGGGTATAAAACATTGTAACAAACAAAAATTGATCCCAGTGAAATGCACAAGTGATGTAGGCGATGCTGATCAAACACATCAAGTTTTCAAAGTCTCCTTACTAAACGTCCGCTCACTCACAAACAAGTCTTTTATAATAGCTAATTAATTATAGGGCTTGAAAAGCCCTATATTGTTATTCCTTTTCTCCAAATTTCTGCAATTAATGCGGCCCGAACCGCTTAACACTAGGAACCCGACGGCCGCGAAAATTTTCGCAAGGCTTAGTAAGGTCCATGTAGCCCACTCCCCTGCTGTGAAGAGATTAACGCCCATTGTCTTGGTAATGCGGTGGAAGCGTCTCACCCCCAGCTCATACGCCTGCCAAAGCACAAGCGGCTCACCTCCAAGCTCATACAAAGCACCAAACGTGATACTTCACGAAAAACTTGGTTACAAACAAGCAGACTGTATATGTTACCGATCCTACAACAAACAGCGGAAATTTTGTAGACTCGTGTTTCAAAAGATACAATTCAAGCGCACGTAGAGACGACAGTTTCTCAAATGAGTCCCGTCAAACAATAAAAACAAATAAAATGGTTTGAACCTCTTTGTATATTGTTTGAAGCTCTTTGTATATTTACTACACTATATAATATTTGTTACACTTTCTGTTTCCGCGTTTGAATTCGCGTTTGAAAAGCTAAGAAATTATATGGCGCAATTATATATATGGCTGATAAATGTTGTGATCTAAACAGCAGACTGGAAAAGGAGAGGAAAAGACAGGAAGAACAAATTCATGTGCTGTAAAAGAACTTTATTTTGATCAAACATGGATGTCTATTCCGGGTTTCTTGAAGTGGAATGTCAAGAAAGTTGAGGGTGTCTTGAAGTTGAGGGTGTACTCGCCAGATGCACTTGCCGCATGCAACACACGCGTTGATGCTGTGGAGAACAATTCAAGGTACACCTTACATTTTGAATAAAATCTTTCAGAAGACAAAAATACGTAACATATGTGGTGTTACGTATGTAGGCCTACTTATCAACGTACCTTCATGTAGTTGTAGCCAACAGTTGCTACACAGCCAGGGTGTACTCGCCGCATGCAACGGGCCACCGGCGTGTTCCTGCGCGCACTGTGTATGCACGAACCTTCATGATGTCTGTCAACGGCGCACTGCAAAGAACAAAGTACATGTTATATTTTGAACGAATTTATTCATGTGTACCAGCCAGGGACCCTCTTTCTTACATTTGCGGCAGGTTCATCGTTCATCGCTGCCAAGGTCAACGGGCCACCGGCGTGTTCCTGCGCGCACTGTGTATGCACGCACAGAAGTACGTTATATTTAGAACGAATTCATTCATGTATAAATTGATTCTGTGAAAATATCACAGGCATGGGTCATAACAGAACGGGAATCCAATTCCAGCAACCATGAGAAAAATAACCAGCAACCACGACGAGAAATAAACAGAGGACTAACACGGAAACAGACATGAAATGGCAGGAGATGCGGGGCAGACCGTGACACCGGGTTTCATGATGTGCGACTGTGGAACAGAAAGAGAAGAGATTTTTGGTTATGTTCAAATAATAATAGTGTGTGTGTATATATATGTGTGTGTGATTGGTTGTCTGTAACGTAGCTGTGTTAACAATTGTAAAGCGCCTTGGGTATTTAGATAAGGCGCTATATAAATTGAAACATTAATTCATTCATATATATATATAAATATACTTATCGACGTACCTTCATGTAGTTTTAGGTACACAGTTGCCACACAGCCAGGGACACTCTGCCCTACACTTGCGACAGGTGTACTTGCCGCATGCAGCGCACGGGGTTATGCTGTGGTTCCGGTTGCAGTTTGTCTGCACCTGACACGTAGTCTTCTTTCCAGGAGCAGGCGAAGGACGTGGCGTTCTCTTCAGCTCCTTTTTCTGTAGGAAACGAAGACGGAGTTCCTCAGCAAGAGTACACATAAAAACTCTCCTACTCTCTGTGGACCCCGTACATGCCGTGTACAAAACATGCGCGTTCATCGCTGCCAGGTCAAGTATGTTATAAAACACTGCAACGGGCCACCGGCGTGTTCCTGCGCGCACTGTGTATGCACGCGCCTTCTGGTCCATGATGTCAACGGCGCACTGCAAAGAACAAATACAAAGAAGTACATGTTATATTTTGAATAAATTCATTCATGTATGATAAATTGATTTATCAATGCCAACACACAGTAGTCCGTCACAGTGTTTGGCTTCTTTTTGCGGTCGTCTGCAATCTCCACGTGCATGTGCATAGTGCTCAGAACGCAAACTGTTTCTGACATACACCGTCAGAAGCGCATCATCGGATCTGTACACCTCCGTTGACAACTTCTCACGTCCCTTGGCGTTTTTGGCTTCCAAAGGAACTTCTCGGCGAATCTTGTTCATTGTCCCAAGCAGAGTCGTGTTGCATTCGAATGTCCGAAAATCGCAGCAAATCTGTCGCTCTTTGCACGCTCCGCACGGGTGTCCTTATTATCAAAGCGCAAGTACCGCATGATTTCTTGGTAGCGGTCCCGTGCCATTGTCTCCTGGATCGAAGGCACAGCGAACATTGCCGACCAACAGTCCGACATCGCTCCAACTGGACAGAGGACTGCTCGTAGAAATAGGATTGCTACGAATGCCATAAACTCGCTGACCGACAAACTCCAGCTGCTGTCTGTTCTGCGGGCTTCATGGACAGTGCAGTCTGTGATGATTCGCAGCATCTCCATGTCGAGCAAACACAGAAAACTCTGCAGTCTGCTTGTGATCCTACGCTGTATTAGTAAAAGTAAACAAATGACGCTAGGTAAATTACACGTACTAAATATCATTCAAACACAAGCAGAAACACTGGAAAGAAATATGAAGTTACTATACCTTTGCATGCTCTGTAGGCCCGGACGGCTCAACAAATGTTGAATTAGGCGAACAGCTGCTGACACGAGAGCGTGCGATGCCAACCTTCTCCCAAACAGTTCCATCTTTTGCCCGTACGGTTGGTGCAGGTGTGGTGTCAGCCTGTGTCCGTCTCTTCCTTGGAGGGCTCTGTTGTACCTCATCCGATGTACTGCTTCTTTCTTCATCGGATGAATCGCTGGTCAAAAAACAGGAGGGTCCTTCTCCCGCATCGGACTCACAGCAGTCCTCGTTGGTCAGCAAAGCCGCAACTTCTTGACCGGTGAACGTCCTCTGTCTTGCCATGGTGTTTTGCGTCGTCTCCACACAGGATAGTAGTGAAAATGTAAGTCGCCTGCCTTTGGGTTTCAGCTTTTATCATGACTCTGAAGAACACACCCACAACAGCGCATACTAATTATACTTTATTATAATAGGTGGCGCTTCACACATAACGCCGAAACCGAAACCGGGCTAATCCCCTGCATACACGGGAACAATAAAAGGTGATTGGACCCGTGATAATGGTTCACGGCAATCCGTGAATATCAGTCAAACACAAGCATAAACACTGCAAAAAATATTATATTACTATGCTGTATGAGTAAAAATAAATAAATGACGCTAAGTTATTTACACAAACGAAATATCTTATTTACACAAACGAAATATCAGTCAAACACAAGCATAAACACTGCAAAAAATATTATATTACTATGCTGTATGAGTAAAAATAAATAAATGACGCTAAGTTATTTACACAAACGAAATATCTTATTTACACAAACGAAATATCAGTCAAACACAAGCATAAACACTGCAAAAAATATTATATTACTATGCTGTATGAGTAAAAATAAATAAATGACGCTAAGTTATTTACACAAACGAAATATCTTATTTACACGAACGAAATATCAGTCAAACACAAGAAAACACAAAAAATATTATATTACTATGCTGTATGAGTAAAAATAAATAAATGACGCTAAGTTATTTACACAAACGAAATATCTTATTTACACGAACGAAATATCAGTCAAACACAAGCATAAACACTGCAAAAAATATTATATTACTATGCTGTATGAGTAAAAATAAATAAATGACGCTAAGTTATTTACACGAACAAAATATCTTATTTACACAAACGAAATATCAGTCAAACACAAGCATAAACACTGCAAAAAAAATATTATGTTACTATGCTGTATGAGTAAAAATAAGTAAATGTAAAAATAAATATTACTTTACTATACCTTTATTACTTTGTTGCTGCTATTGAAGTGCATACACAAGAAAATCTGGGACGCTTGCTTCATACATAACGCCAATACCACGCTAATGATAATGTGTTTCACGGGAACAATATGAACCCGTGATAATGGTTGGTTCAGCCATGTAAATGTGTGGCGCTATTGAAGTGCATACACAAGAAAATCTGGGACGTTTGCTTCATACATAACGCCAATACCACGCTAATGATAATGTGTTTCACGGGAACAATATGGACCCGTGATAATGGTTGGTTCAGCCATGTAAATGTGTGGCGCTATTGAAGTGCATACACAAGAAAATCTGAGACGCTTGCTTCATACATAACGCCAATACCACGCTAATGATAATGGTTCACCGCTCTAAATAATACTTATGTCAATATGTAGCGCTTCACACATAACGCCGAAACAGGGCTAAACTTTATTTATTTATTTTAGACTACAAACTAGACTTGGTGCACACAGACTGCACACAGACTAGACCTGGTGCACCACAGAGCTCCTGCCACAGAGCTCCTGCCTGTCTTTCTGCTCCTGTCTTGCTCTGAAATTAACATATGTATGGTCCTGCTAATTGGGCAGGAGAAGGAGGGGTGATGTCCTCAGAACCTTGAAATCTCAGGAGTTCCAGTGTTAACGTACAGACTCCGTTCGAACTGCGTTTTGAAGGTCTTGGCTCTGTGTGGTGTGCTATCCATTTTTGGAGTCGATTAGAGTCATAGATTTTAATAGAATTGAGTTTAAAAATGAAAAATGGCCCTATATAAAATGAATGGTGGAATGTTCAGAATTTCAAATCATCACTGCCAGTTAGAGTGTGAGCTGGCATAAAAAATGATCAAAATGTTCTTGGATAAACTGCTGTAAAATCCTTACACCTTGACCTAGAAGCTCCATTTAAATTTTAAATGGGAGAGAAACTTGTCCTTTCTGGCACGCCGAGATATCTAATCATTTGATCAATTCGTTTTAGAGTTAAGAGCATTTGTTTGGCACCAGACACAGAAAACTACCCCATTGGCCCCCATATAAATGTATGAGAATCAGAATCAGCTTTGTTGAGATTTTTGTGTATATTTAACTTGTCATAAATCAGTCAATTTAGGGTCAAACCACACAAAAATATATCAAAATCATCAGCAAGGGGTCCTCTCTCACTGAATCTCTTCGGTGAAGCGATAGGTTAAATGGGTCCCGAACTACGACCGTTTGTTCGGAGGGTGCAAATCACATAAAACAAGGCTTCTCCACTCAGAGTGGCAGAGATAGTGTCAGTTATTTTTGAATGTGTCTCCCCCTCCCCCACACACTACACACAGTCAAACACACATATACACCACACACACACACACATACATGCAGATGGGGCAGATGGAGCAGAGGGGCAGATGAGGGTGAGGGGCAAATGGGGCAGATAGAGCAGATGGAGCAGAGGGGTAGATGGAGCAAAGGGGCAGATGGGGCAGATGGGGCAAAGGGGGCAGAAGGAGCAGAGGGGCAGATAGAGCAGAGGGCCGTATGGGGCAGAGGGGCAGATGGGGCAGATAGAGTAGATGGAGTAGATGGGGCAGATGGAGCATATACACCATATACACTACATGCACACACACACACACACACACACACACAGAGACTTGCATCTCTTTTCAAGCACTATGTATTTCCTTCAGGAAATGCACATCTCTAGTTGAAGATTATTGTCCGGACTTTCTTTTTCTAACAGAGACTTGGCTTGATAGCAATGGAGCAATAGTGCTAAATGAAGCTTCACCTCCCGACTTTAACTATTTTAATGTCTCTAGAGTAAATAAGAGAGGTGGTGGTGTTGCATGTTTTTACCATAAAGCATTTCGCTGTAAGCAGATCTCATTAGGGGAACATCCTACGTTTGAATATCTGGCAGTACAACTCAATAGTACTTATTCAGTTCTTTTGATTGTTATCTATCATCCTCCCAGACTACATGCATATTTTCTTGAAGATTTTGAAGAAATGCTTTCAAGGATTTTAATTGATTTTGATTATGTTTTAATTGCTGGGGATTTTAATATTCACATGGATATATCCACACTCTAACTTTTAGATTTGGATCAGAGGTAAATAAACTAGATAAACTAGATTTTTTTTTTCGGCGTGAGAAATCGGATGTGTGGTGAAACTAGGGAGTTTTTCCTTGCCACTGTCGCCCTTGGCTTGCTCACTGGGGGCTAGGACTCGGCACTTGTAAAGCTGCTTTGTGACAACAACTGTTGTAAAAAGTGCTATATAAATAAAATTTGATTGATTGATGTGAGAGCATGTGAAGATGGTCAAATGTGTGTGTCTCACGCTCAGTGCATGAGAGTTGGCAACCCTGCAAATGTCTGTCTTGGTTCAACAAGATCTTTCCCTTTAAACATTGTTAGGTTTGTTCCAGCCAACAGACTAACACCAACATGTGCTAACTCCACACCTTTCTCCATGCCTGATGTACTTCCTCTCCTCCATCAAAGGCATTTAACCCTGCATGTGACCTTGTTTTCCTTGTATAAAGCCAAGTGAAATCTAAGCCATGCATTGGTATAATTTCATTGTTTTTCTTGGTTTGGTTAAACTTAGTTACTGTTCAAGAACTGCCCAGTAGTGAACTTGTTGCCCAGATGTGTCTCTACAGCATATCCCAGCCATCTCATAGATCATGCTATGAGCAGGATGGACAACTTGACTCATGGAATTGATCACCTCCCAGTGGATGCTATGGGGAACATGGACTGCATGGATAACCTTTTGTGCTCTTCAGGACTATGACATCAGCCCCAGTCTGAAGACCAAGGGGGGAATGTAGGTACCATGCTAAACCAGCAGGAGGCAGTACCACTGGCAACATATTGAAATAGCTTGCTTAGACGGAAGAAAGGGTGTGTCTAAAGTACGTGGTATCCAGGTGTTTAAATACCCTGATCAGCCATCCATCTCTCTCTCTCTGGTTTGACCAACACCGAGGTTAGACCTATTAAAGAGAGGCTCTTCTCTCGGTTTTCTTTATTAAGAGCACGCAAACTTTGGTACAACTAACAGCAAACAGCTGAAGGTCGTATTACTTTATTAACTAGCCCGAGTTACGGTGTAATCTAACAACCAACCAATCAACGTTACCGCGGCAACAGATTCACTGAACTACTTCAATCAAGCTTGCTAACGTGGCCACATGGACAGAAACGAAGGCGATCAATTCCCTGTTAAAATGTGAAAGAGACTCACATTCCTGGACTTCATATCCAGAAGGACGATTCCCAGCACACCTGGACGACATCACTTTTTATCAACAAGGAGCCTGTGGTGGAAATTCCCTCCTAATTCCAGGAGAATTCAGGGAGGACAATGAAACCACCCAAAAGTCCTGAACACGTGAGAGTCTAACCGCTGGGCATAGTTTATAAAGGACATAGATATTTGAAGTGTAGACTAAGTTTTCTGTTAATACATTCTAAATGTTTTTATTTAACTTTATTTTCATAATCTTCATTAAGATTTGTACACACAAAGTTCTCTACCTAGCATGCGATCTCTCAATGTCTATCTTCTGCTGATAACTGATATAATCTTCCCCATTCTCAGATACACCCCATACTACCCTTTGTTCTGACCACGTTGGAATAAACCAGCTGAGTTTATTCAAATTCAAAGTCAAATTTATTTATATAGCGCTTTTCACAACACACGTTGTCACAAAGCAGCTTTACAAAGGCGACAGTGGTGAGGAAAAACTCCCTATAGGGTGGGGATTAGGAAGAAACCTCAGGAGGACCAAGACTCAAAAGGGAACCCATCCTTCCATTGGGCGGCCCGTTAACACAACTCCGTGGTCGCAGGGTGGTTCCACAGTTCCACAGCAACAATCAAGGCTCCTGTTCCCCAGCCAAGCAGCCTCAGTCCCATCGGTGCAGGCGGTGGGCCTCAGGTGGTGGGCCTCAGGCGGGCCAGCATCAGCACGACCCCTCGTTGCAATGGCTCATCCAACCCCGGCATCAGCACATCCACCAGCAAGCCAGACCATCCCCCAGGTGCCTGTATCCAATCGTCTTGGGTGGAGGCATGCAAGAAGATAGAAATACAGACTGAGTGGACATGAATTTAAACCACTTTTGATTTAAATGTACATAGCTGACGTGCCAGTGATGAGCATGTGGCTCCGGCAGGCTAATCTATAGCAGCATAACTAAAGGGAGGGGTTCAGAGGTGACCACAAGCATGAGGGCTCACTGAGACATTGCTTTCCAGTCAAGTCATTGTCACAAATAGAGTGATGCCATGACACAGCTGGATGACAGCATCAACATCTCAGATCACCAGAAATCTCAACGTCTGGGGGCCCCCGAGCACCACACCTTACAAGGGGAATATTAGCTGAAGGCTTGATTAAATAGGTGAGTCTTACGTCTAGATTTAAAGATTGGAACTGTGTCAGAATCTCGGATTGGAGCTGGAAGGCTATTCCATAATTGGGGGGCTTTAAAGGAGAAAACTCTGCCTCCGGCTGTAGTCTTACAAATTTTTGGAACTAGGAGAAATCCAGCATTTTGGGAGCGCAAAGGGCGAGATGGGTTGTAGTAAGCAATGAGTTCACTCAGATATTGTGGGGCAAGACCATTTAACGCCTTATAGGTTAACAGAAGAACTTTTAATTCAATGCGATATTTAATCGGAAGCCAGTGTAATGCGGCGAGAGTGGGACTAATATGATCGAATTTCCTGGCCTTAGTTAGGACTCTAGCTGCAGCATTTTGTACAAGTTGTAGCTTCTTTATGGACTGTTTAGAGCATCCAATTAGAAGACTATTACAATAGTCCAATCTCGACAAGACAAAAGCATGGACCAGTTTCTCTGCGTCAGCTAAAGAAAGTAAGTGTCTCAGCTTGGCGATATTACGTAAATGGAAAAAGGCAGCCTTAGTGACATTGCATACATGTCCGTCAAATGAAAGATCAGAATCAATAGTTACACCTAAGCTTTTTGCAGTTGATTTAGGTGTTACTGAAAAACCATCTAGGGTAAGGGGAATATCAGCCCAATTGCTTCTAGCAGCTTTAGGCCCAAGAATCAGCACCTCAGTCTTGTCAGAATTCAGTTGAAGTAAATTAGATGCCATCCAGTTTTTAATGTCCTGGACGCAGTTCTCAATCTTGAGAGTTGTAGTGATATCATCTGGATTAGAAGATATATACAACTGAATATCATCTGCGTAGCAATGGAAGCTAATACCATGCCTACGAATGATAGTGCCCAGTGATAGCATATATAATGAGAATAATATGGGGCCCAGTACAGATCCTTGTGGGACACCATACTTTACTTTAGAATGCTCTGAGCATTCATTATTTACTAGTACAAATTGGTAATGATCTGTCAGGTAGGACCTGAACCAGGAGAGTGCTTGACCTCTTATGCCAATGAGTGTCTCCAGCCTAGTAAGTAGAATATTATGGTCAATGGTATCAAAAGCAACACTGAGGTCTAGCAGTATGAGAAAAGAAATGTGTCCTTTATCAGAGGATATTAAGAGATCGTTCAATACTTTAGTCTGTGCCGTTTCAGTGCTGTGATGAGCTCTAAATCCAGACTGAAATAACTAAGACATGTTCTGTCTGTAAGGAGGAAGATAGTTGAGAAGAAACTACTTTCTCTAAAATTTTGGATATGAATGACAGATTAGAAATTGGCCTATAGTTGGACAGTTCCTGGGGGTTAAGACCAGGTTTTTTAATTAGCGGCTTGATGACCGCAAGTTTAAATGAACTGGGCACATAGCCCAGGCTCAGAGAATAGTTTATTATAGTAAGCAACGGTTCTACATTGCTATGCAGTAATTCTTTAAGTAGATGGGTTGGTACAGCATCTAGTATGCATGTGGAGGGTTTAGCAGATTTCACCAGTGAAATAAGCTCCTCGCGACCAATTGGGGAGAAGGACTCTAACAGGGCATCAGAGCTGACCAGACAGCTGTCAAGGTGCATTGGCATGTTAACAGGCTCTGAGATAGCACTACAAATTTTTTCCCTAATTTTATCAATTATATCATTAATATCATTAAAGAACTTCATAAAATTGTTACTGCTACACTCTAGTGGAATTAGAGAATTGATTTGTTTGTGACTCCTCGTAAGGCTGGAAACCATTTTTAAAAGGAGTCCTGAATTGTTTTTATGTTTTTCTATTAAGGCCGATAAGTATAGGGACTTTGCCGTATGGAGGGCATGCTTATATTCAAAAAGGCTGCTTTTCCATGATAGTCTATACACTTCTAACTTTAAATTTCGCCATTTACGCTCCAGGATCCGCGTGGCTCGTTTGAGACTACGCGTGTGCTCATTGTACCATGGCGCTATTCTTCTCTCAGTGACTCTCTTATATCGTAATGGCGCAACCTTGTCTAAAGCTGTACGAAGGGAAGTCTCGACGTGCTCGGTGAAACGCTCTAGTCCTTCCGGAGCTACAAGTGGATCAGTGTTTGTCAGACCCGGTAAAATATCAGTGAGCGCGGCTATGGTGCTGGGTGTTATAGCTTGTTTAATTTGGTAGCGGGGTGGCCGATGAATACAGTCAGTTAAACACAACTCGTACGTTATGAGGCTGTGGTCAGAAACAGCCTCATTCTGAGGAAGAATTGCTAAACTGGATATGTCAATACAAATGACAACACCAAGTCTAAAGTATGAATACAGTTATGCGTAGGACCAACCACATTCTGAGTGATACCAACTGAATCAAGAATTGCTTGAAAATGTATGCTAAAAGAGTCACACAGATTTTCAAAATGGATATTAAAATCACCCACTATAATCACCTTATCGGCTGATAGCAGTACATGAGACAGGAAGTCTGAAAAGTCCTGCAAGAACTCAGAGTATGAACCAGGGGGGCGGTAAATAGTAATTAACATAAACGACTGTGACGCTTTGTTGGTTGTTAAATTTGAAACATTAGATATAGTGAGGATGAGATGTTCAAAAGAATTTAACTTGAAGCCAAATTTTTGAGAAATGCTTATATCAGAGTCATATATTGTGGCGACCCCACCTCCTCGACCATTTGGACGGGGGTTATGGACATATCTATAGCCAGAGGGAGAAGCTTCATTTAGGGCCATATAGTCGTCTGGCCGGGTCCAGGTTTCCGTCAAGCAAAGCATGCATAGATTATGATCGGTAATAATTTAATTAACAAGCAATGCTTTAGATGACAGGGATCTAATATTTAGTAGTCCTAGTTTCAGATTTAAACCACTCTCTGAGGGAGCATAGTTGAATTTAACATTGATTAAATTTTGTCTACTAACTTTGCGAGAATTATTTTTTGGTACTCGAGGAACGGACACAGTTTCAATCTGGTGTGACCTAGGTGACGTCTCTTTGCCGCTCGCAGACAGTCGGTTTAGCCTGTGTGTCTGCTGCCTGGCCTCGGCTCTGGTTTGTCAATCCTCATTAACTATTCCTACACTACCACTATTAAGCCTAGCAGATATGCTACGGGAAATGAGAGCAGCACCCTCCCAAGAGGGGTGAATGCCGTCATATTCAGCTCATTAACATACAGTCGTGCTGCTCTACTATTTAAAGTCGACGCCATTTTAGTTGCTTTGTTTACCATAGGAGAACTGAGATTACAACTCCGCCTCCTCAAACGCGCACAAGCGTATGCACACATTTACTCTCCTCCCCTTTTTACACACACACATTAGATGCCCAGCCTTCACACAGAACCAAACCCATAAACCAGAAACAAAACAGCCAGTCACCCTTACTTCTGGTGCAATAGATTATATATACAGATATATACAAATATACAAATGTAGACAGCAAGACCGCAACTAGAAAGAACCAACAATCGAATTATCAAATCTCAGAACAAGCACAAAAGCGAGGCGTAGCCTGCTTCGTCCATGTCTGAACAGTACGTACGTAACATATTTTTGAAGGTTTGATGAAACCTCTCAAGAGCTCCTTGGCTCTCAGGATGATAAGCACTGGACATGCTATGCTTAATCTTCAATTCCTTCATCACTTGTGCAAACAAGTGGACGTAAAATTCGATCCTTGATCTGACTGTACAATCTTAGGTAAACCAAACGTGGTACAGAACTTAATCAAAGCTTTCAGGACTGTTTTGGCTTTCAAATTTCGAATAGGAATTGCTTCAGGAAATCTCGTGGCTGCACACATCAGAGTCAACAAGTAACTGAATCCACTACGAGTTTTAGGGAGAGGACCTACACAATCAATAATAATGTGATCGAACGGTTCTCCCATTATAGTGATGGGCTGCAAAGGTGCAGGGGGAATAACCTGGTTAGGGTTTCCAACAGTTTGACAAGCGTGACACGAACAACAATATTTAACCACGTCAGAACGTACTCCCGGCCAAAAAAAATACCGTAACACTCGTTGAACGGTCTTCCGAACTCCTAAATGTCCAGCGCATGGATGATCGTGAGCTAAACCCAGGACTTGTGGCCGTAAATCAACTGGAACCACGATTTGACAAACAGTGGCCGGTTTCTCCGTGGAACCAGGGGGATACCACTGCCTCATCAACACGTCATGAGACATGACATAGCGAGAAGGACATTTATCATCGATAGAATTTGCGTTGTTAATGCTATCAAAACACCCTGCTAACGAAGGATCTGCTCCTTGGGCTGCGAGCAGTTGAGCACGATCAACAGACGGAAGGGGAAAAGAAAGCTTTACAGCCGTAGCACTATGCGAAGACTTGACGTCGCTCTGAACATCTTGTGCTTGCGAGGTAACAGACAGAGGATCGGCTTTCACCATAAACGAGTCCCCCAACTCAAGTACATCATTACATTTTTTTCTCTGAGCACAAGTCATCACACACACTGGGAAGATTGTCGCTTCCTCAGGACCAACAGTCTCCACCTCTGGAGGACTGTCCACAACTTCGGGAACAGGAAAAACAGCACCAGCTGCCAAATCATTCCCCATGATCAAGGAAACCCCGCTAATCGGCAGCTCTGAACAAATCGCAATCCGAGCAGGACCCGTATATAAATCAATGCACAAAAACACGCTATGCAATTGAAGCCTCCATACACCTAATTCCACTCCTTGAACTAAGACATCACTTCCACAGTATGTATCAGCAGAAAACGGTAACACGCTATCCAACAATATGGACACAGCTGCCCCAGTGTCTCTGAGCCCAGTTATAGGCTGCTTTTTGTCTGACCCATTAAATGAAACAGACCCGGAAAACATAAAGGGCTGGAAAGTGGGCTCGATCTCAGCTCTCTGTTCAGAAGACACAACACTGACAGCACTCACCGTCTTTGCTGCCCTACCAGCTTTTTGTTGCAACTTCGGACAGTTAGCGATGATATGTCCTCTCTCATGACAGTAAAAACAGTCACGTTTGTCCACCGAGGGTACAGTAGTCATTGCTGGGGAAGGAATCGATGTCTTCCATGCTCGCACTGGAACACGATTCCGAGAAATGGAGGAGTTAAACACGGTCTTATGCGTTAAATTAAATTCATCCGCCAACACGGCAGCGGTAGCCAAACGACCTGCCTTCTGCTCATTTAGGTAGACTACCACCTTCTCATTAACACACTTCTCTACCAGGATCAATTCTTTAAGCTGCTCAAATGTAGTGGTGTCGCTAGCTGCACACCACTTCTCAAATAAAACAGACTTCTCCCTTGCAAATTCCACATATGTTTGGTTGTCCTTTTTCTCAAGGTTTCTAAATTTCTGTCTGTATGCTTCGGGAACTAACTCATATGCCCGTAGGACAGTAGCTTTAACAGTATCATAATCAACACTCGACTCAGGATCAAAGGAAGAGCATACTTCTTGAGCCGTGCCAACTAGTTTACATTGCACCATGAAAGCCCAGTGGTCTTTTGGCCATTTCAAGGTGGTGGCAACACGTTCAAATAAAGGAAAATAGGCGCCTCCTTTGGACTCCATAAAATGAGGTACCTTACCGAGAAGTAGAGCGTACTGGAGTAACTGGTGTAGAGGATGTGCGAGGGGTGCGAGGCACCGGAATCGGCACATTACTTCGAGAAGGGCTTTGCAAGTATAGTTTCCGAGGGAGAGGTACGGGACGTTCAGATTCCATACTCAGCCTCTTTAACGCAATCTCTTTATCAGCCTCTATTTGTAATGCCCGTACCCGTAGCAACTCCTTTTCACGTTCCTGCTTCACTATTTCCAACTCCAACTCCTTTAGCTTGATTTCCATGAGGGGATATGCCCTAGGGGAGCAAACCGCTCCAGGATCTATGCGGCGTCCAACTGGTGAGCCCTCTACGGCCTCGGCCCGCGCTGCGCACACAGTCGGACAAGCTGCAACAGCCAGATCGACGCTCCTTTCTGGCAATATCCCATTTTCAACAAGGCGAGCCTCTAATACCTCCTTAATTTCCCTCTTCGGGGCAGAACAAGGCACCGTTATATCGAAGAAATCGGCAATCTGTAATAAATCCACTTTCCAACACTTATCAAACTGCTCAGTGGACGGGTAAATGGTAAATTCCAACAAGTCAAACTCAGCCATGACGTCAGAATCACTAGTACCCCAAACAGCCACCACAACAACCACAGCACAACCACCCCCACCCACAAAAACAAACCCCCAACCAGACAGAAAAGGACAACAAAAGGAGGACGAGCCCCCAATTCTGTTACGTACCCCATCTAGGTGGGGACTAGTAACAGAGAAAATGAAAGTGATGAACCGGTATATGATGAACGGTGATGGCCGAATGCCAAAAACACCCACAGAGACAGCCCGAATTTAATAGTTGAAAGATGTTTTATGTAGTATGTGAATATATAGGATTTATATTGAATGACATAAATAACACCACCAGGTAAACTTCAGGGTGACCCTCACTGAAAATGAAAACGAACAACAAAAGAAAACCCAATCTAACTAACACAGGGACTACTAATTAACCCTTCTCAAACAAACGTGAAACAAAAACACAATGTCTCTCCTAACTCCCTGACAAATCAAACACACAGAACCAAACCCATAAACCAGAAACAATACAGCCAGTCACCCTTACTACTGGTGCAATAGATTATATATACAGATATATACAAATATACAAATGTAGACAGCAAGACAGCAACTAGAAAGAACCAACAATCGAATTATCAAATCTCAGAACAAGCACAAAACCGAGGCGTAGCCTGCTTCGTCCATGTCCAAATCCGCCTTTTATGCTTCTTTTCCATCTTCCTCCGTCGTCACGGTAAGCCGCATCAGGTGTGGAAGGTGAAGAACGGACGGCCCCTGTAAACAGTCTTAAAGGGGCAGACTCACAATAGACACAGGCATAGCAGACAATGACAAAATGCACAACACACAATATGACGGAGGTCATAACACTGTAAATACACTGATCCCTGTTGATGCTGTTTGTATTTTAGAATAGTTGGTTTTAAGTAAATGTATCATTTATTTTCACCAAATTGTCTGTGTTGATATCATTTAAAAGTGGTTGTTGCCAAAACCTTCAAAGTATTCTGTTAAATCCAGTTAAATCCTTCAGATACCAAACTAAATTACCTTTAGTTGATAACTAAGTTGTGGTTCTAGTATAATTATAATATGAGACTGATTCTAAACGAATGAGACTGATTAATAATTAAGGTAAAACAAGTTATATCTACTTTAAAGGATTAGTAGGTGAAACCCCTACAAGTCTTACTTTGGTTATTTATTACTAAAGTAGAGCACTTCATTGTAATTTCATATGTATGAACTAATGAAATGCAGTTTGGTATCTAATCAAGTGCAACACGTGCAGATTGTATAGAATGCAGTATTTAGAGATAAATTGCAGTTATTTACAGCTAGTGTCAAAGTCAAATTTATTTATAAAGCGCTTTTCACAACACACGTCACAAATCAGCTTTACAATCGTATGGGTCCAGATACCTAATGACAAAGGCGACAGTGGTGCGGAAAAACTCCCTATGAGGTGAGGATTAGGAAGAAACCTCGGGAGGACCAAGATTCAAAAGGGAACCCATCCTCCATTGGGCGGCCCGTTAGCACAAGTCCGTGGTCGCAGGGTGGTTCTACAGTTAGTTCCACAGTAATAGTTAAGGTTCTTGTTCCGCAGCCAAGTAGTCACAGTCCCTTTGGTGCAGCTGGTGGGCCTCAACTTGGAGCTAGCATTAGCACGACCACTTGTGGCAATGGCACATCCAACCCCAGCATCAGTACATCCACCAGCAAGCCAGACCATCTCCCAGGTGCTTGTAGGTGCTTGTATCCAATCGTCATGGGTAGAGGCATGCAAAAAGACAATACAGACTGAGTGGACATCCATTTAAAACACCTTTGATTTAAATGTACATAGCTCACGTGCCAGTGATCAGCATGTGGCTCCGGCAGGCTAATCTATAGCAGCATAACTAAACAGAAGAATTTTAGGTTAACAGAAGAATTTTTAATTCAATGCGATATTTAATCGGAAGCCAGTGTAATGCCGCGAGAGTGGGACTAATATGATTGAATTTCCTAGCCTTGGTTAGGACTGTAGCTGCAGCATTTTGTACAAGTTGTAGCTTCTTTTTGGACTGTTTAGAGCATCCAATTAGAAGACTATTACAGTAGTCCAATCTCAACGAGACAAAAGCATGGACCAGCTTCTCTGCATTAGCTAATCTCAGCTTGGCGATATTACGTAAATGGAAAAAGGCAGCCTTAGTGACATTGCATATATGTGTGTCAAATGAAAGATCAGAATCAATAGTGACACCTAAACTTTTTTTTTTTATTTAGGTGTTACTGAAAAACCATCTAGGGTAAGGGGAATATCGGCCCAATTGCTTCTAGCAGCATAAGGCCCAAGAATCAGCACCTCCGTCTTATCGAAATTTAGTTGAAGAAGACGCCATCCAGTTTTAATGTCCTGGACGCAGTTCTCAATCTTGAGAGTTGTAGTGATATTAGTATATACAACTGAGTATCATCTGCATATGGAATGAAAGTATTAGCAATGGAAGCTAATACCATGCCTACGAATGATAGTGCCCAGTGGTAGCATATATAATGAGAATAATATGGGGCCCAGTACAGATCCTTGTGGGACACCATATTTTACCTTAGAATGCCTCTAGTCAAATGCAGTCAAAGCTACTGCTACTACTGCAACTCCCTTGCGAGTCATCCTCTATCCTCTATCAGCCCTGTACAACTAATTCAATGACTGGGGGCCCCCAAGCTCCACACCTTCACATGTAGAATATTAACTGAAGGCTTGATTACATGGCTCTAAAGGTGTCTGGACAATCTACCGTAATTCTACTGCTGGTATATCGCCCACCTAAACTTTCCATAGCTGACTTTCTGTCTGAACTCAGTGAACTGCTTACCATCGCTAGCTCCATGTCTCCATCTCTAGTGATGCTCGGGGACACTGCCTCCTCTGTATCTACTGACTTTTTGTCTTTGCTTAATTGTTTTGACCTAACTCAGCATGTCAATTTTCCTTCTCACAAGCATGGACATATTCTTGATCTAATTTGCTCTTCTTCCTATGGCTGTAATGTTAGTAACATCTTTGGTTTGTGTTTGGGTATATCTGATCACAAAGCTATTACTGCTGATCTCTGTCTTCCCATCCCTAAATCTCGCTCTAAAACTTCCATATCCTTCCGTAATCTTTCTGCTGTTGATTCCCCATCCTTCTCTTTACATCTTAATGCTTCTCCCTTCACTATGATCTGTAACCTTTCCTCTGCTGATGATGCAGTCTCTCTCTATAATCTCCTCCATCCTAAATTCACTAGCCCCACTTAAAACTAGGGTTGTTCCTGCCACTCACACATCTCCCTGGTTTACTCCCGAGCTTCGCACGCTCAAGACCGCTGGCCGGAACTGGGCTTCATGTGCATGCTCTTGCCTTTTCTGAGCATATGCTCGTCTACAAAGCTGCACTTAAGTCTGCTCATTCCTTGTACTACTCCAATCTTATTCAAGGTTCCAGACATGATCCCAAGCAACTCTTCTCTCTTGTTAATAAACTCTCTCGGCCTCCTACTCATACAGTCTCATCCTCTCCTGACATCTCTACTGCTTTTCTCAATCACTTTCAAGACAAAATTAACTCCATTAACAAAGGCTTTCTCAACCCACCTCCCCCTGATCTCTCTCCCCTTCCTCTCAGTCCTGGTAGTGCCGTCCTCTCAAAGTTTTCTCCTGTTTCCCCTGTTGACATTGCTGTAATTATTGCCAAGACCAAATCGTCTTCATGTGAACTTGATCCTGCTCCAACTCCACTCCTGAAGCACTGTCTCACTGCTATCTCTATTCCCATTTCTCATCTCATTAATCTCTCATTCACTTCTGGTCATGTTCCCTGCTCTCTAAAACAGGCAGCTATCACCCCTGTCCTTAAGAAACCCGGCCTTGACTGTTCAGATCTACATAACTACAGACCTATTTCCAATCTACCTTTTCTATCCAAAGTTCTTGAGAGGGCTGTTTCCATACAGCTACAGGCTTTTCTGTCCACCCATAATCTTTTTGATACATTTCAGTCTGGTTTCCACTCCCTTCACAGCACTGAGACAGCTCTCCTCAGTGTGCTAAATAATCTGCTCCTTTCCTCTGACTCTGGTCGTACATCTGTCCTTCTGCTCCTTGATCTCACTGCTGCTTTCGACACTGTTAACCATAACATACTCCTCTCACGTCTTTCCAATATTGGTCTCTCTGGCACTGTGCTATCCTGGTTTACATCTTATCTTACTGACAGGTCTCATTATGTTAGTATTGGGAAGCACAAATCCATTTCTGCTCCAGTCACTCAGGGTGTGCCACAAGGTTCTGTTCTCAGTCCCCTGTTATTTATCATATACATACTACCTCTTGGCAATATCATCCGTTCTTTCAGTCTTAATTATCACTTCTATGCCGATGACACTCAGATCTACCTTGATTTCAAACCAACAGATTCCTTCCCTCCTTCCACACTGCTGTCCTGTATTCAGGAAATAACACACTGGCTATTAACACACTTCCTCAAACTAAACGCATCTAAAACAGAACTCAGTTATCGGCACCAAGTCAGCCATCTCTGTCTTCCCTGAGTGCAGCCTAAATGTTGATGACACCTCTGTTAGCCAGTCGCCTACTGTGCGTAATTTAGGTGTTCTGTTTGACTCCTGCCTCATGTTTGTACCTCACATCAAATCAGTCTGTAAGTCTGCTTTTCTCCACCTCCGGAACATTGTTCGGCTTCGGCCCATACTTTCACCTACAGCTGCTGAAACCCTGGTTCATGCTTTCATCACTACTAGATTGGATTACTGTAACTCACTGCTCTATGGTCTACCAGCAAAAACACTTTGCCCTCTTCAGTACATCCAAAATTCTGCAGCCAGAGTCCTTGTGTCTACAAACCTGTCTACCTCTCCAACCTGTTGCACCCTCATGTTCCATCACGTCAGCTCAGGTCCTCTAACTCCGGTCTATTAACCATCCCAACACACAGACTCTCCACTATGGGTGGCAGATCTTTCAGTGTTGCTGCACCCACTCTCTGGAACTCTCTACCTTCCTCTCTTCGCTCCTCTGCCTCTCTTCCTATTTTCAAAGCTCAGCTAAAGAACTTCCTATTCTCTCACTACTCCCACTGTCGCTGATACTCCCTAACTCTCCTCTTATATATGACCATGTTCATGTAAAGACCTTCCTATTCTCTCATTACTTCCACTGTCGCTGATACTCCCTAACTCTCCTCTTATATATGACCATGTTCATGTAAAGACCTTCCTATTCTCTCACTACTCCCACTCTCACTGATACTCCCTAACTCTCCTCTCTTATGTATGACCATGTTCATGTAAAGACCTTCCTATTCTCTCACTACTCCCACTCTCACTGATACTCCCTAACTCTCCTCTCTTCCTCTCTTATATATGACCATGTTCATGTAAAGACCTTCCTATTCTCTCATTACTTCCACTCTCACTGATACTCCCTAACTCTCCTCTCTTATATATGACCATGTTCATGTAAAGACCTTCCTATTCTCTCACTACTCCCACTCTCTCTGATACTCCCTAACTCTCCTCTCTTATGTATGACCATGTTCACGTAAAGACCTTCCTATTCTCTCACTACTTCCACTCTCACTGATACTCCCTAACTCTCCTCTCTTATATATGACGATGTTCATGTAAAGACCTTCCTATTCTCTCACTACTTCCACTCTCTCTGATACTCCCTAACTCTCCTCTCTTATATATGACCATGTTCATGTAAAGACCTTCCTATTCTCTCATTACTTCCACTCTCACTGATACTCCCTAACTCTCCTCTCTTATATATGACCATGTTCATGTAAAGACCTTCCTATTCTCTCACTACTCCCACTCTCTCTGATACTCCCTAACTCTCTTATATATGACCATGTTCATGTAAAGACCTTCCTATTCTCTCACTACTCCCACTCTCACTGATACTCCTAACTCTCCTCTCTTATATATGACAATGTTCATGTAAAGACCTTCCTATTATCTCACTACTCCCACTCTCACTGATACTCCCTAACTCTCCTCTCTTATGTATGACCATGTTCATGTAAAGACCTTCCTATTATCTCACTACTCCCACTCTCACTGATACTCCCTAACTCTCCTCTCTTATATATGACCATGTTCATGTAAAGACCTTCCTATTATCTGACTACTTCCACTCTCACTGATACTCCCTAACTCTCCTCTCTTATATATGAGTATGTTCATGTAAAGACCTTCCTATTCTCTCATTACTTCCACTCTCTCTGATACTCCCTAACTCTCCTCTCTTATATATGACCAATGTAATGTAAAGACCTTCCTATTCTCTCACTACTTCCACTCTCACTGATACTCCCTAACTCTCCTCTCTTATATATGACCATGTTCATGTAAAGACCTTCCTATTCTCTCACTACTCCCACTGTCGCTGATACTCCCTAACTCTCCTCTCTTATATATGACCATGTTCATGTAAAGACCTTCCTATTCTCTCACTACTCCCACTCTCACTGATACTCCCTAACTCTCCTCTCTTATATATGACCATGTTCATGTAAAGACCTTCCTATTCTCTCACTACTCCCACTCTCACTGATACTCCCTAACTCTCCTCTCTTATATATGACCAATGTAATGTAAAGACCTTCCTATTCTCTCACTACTTCCACTCTCACTGATACTCCCTAACTCTCCTCTCTTATATATGACCATGTTCATGTAAAGACCTTCCTATTCTCTCACTACTCCCACTGTCGCTGATACTCCCTAACTCTCCTCTCTTATATATGACCATGTTCATGTAAAGACCTTCCTATTCTCTCACTACTCCCACTGTCGCTGATAATCCCTAACTCTCCTCTCTTATATATGACCATGTTCATGTAAAGACCTTCCTATTCTCTCACTACTCCCACTGTCGCTGATACTCCCTAACTCTCCTCTCTTATATATGACCATGTTCATGTAAAGACCTTCCTATTCTCTCACTACTCCCACTGTCGCTGATACTCCCTAACTCTCCTCTCTTATATATGACCATGTTCATGTAAAGACCTTCCTATTCTCTCACTACTTCCACTCTCTCTGATACTCCTTAACTCTCCTCTCTTATATATGACCATGTTCATGTAAAGACCTTCCTATTCTCTCACTACTCCCACTCTCACTGATACTCCATAACTCTCCTCTCTTATATATGACCATGTTCATGTAAAGACCTTCCTATTCTCTCACTACTTCCACTCTCACTGATACTCCCTAACTCTCCTCTCTTATATATGACCATGTTCATGTAAAGACCTTCCTATTCTCTCACTACTTCCACTCTCACTGATACCCCCTAACTCTCCTCTCTTATATATGACCATGTTCATGTAAAGACCTTCCTATTCTCTCACTACTCCCACTGTCGCTGATACTCCCTAACTCTCCTCTCTTATATATGACCATGTTCATGTAAAGACCTTCCTATTATCTCACTACTCCCACTCTCACTGATACTCCCTAACTCTCCTCTCTTATGTATGACCATGTTCATGTAAAGACCTTCCTATTATCTCACTACTCCCACTCTCACTGATACTCCCTAACTCTCCTCTCTTATGTATGACCATGTTCATGTAAAGACCTTCCTATTATCTCACTACTCCCACTGTCGCTGATACTGCCTAACTCTCCTCTCTTATATATGACCATGTTCATGTAAAGACCTTCCTATTATCTGACTACTTCCACTCTCACTGATACTCCCTAACTCTCCTCTCTTATATATGACTATGTTCATGTAAAGACCTTCCTATTCTCTCATTACTTCCACTCTCTCTGATACTCCCTAACTCTCCTCTCTTATATATGACCATGTTCATGTAAAGACCTTCCTATTCTCTCACTACTTCCACTCTCTCTGATACTCCCTAACTCTCCTCTCTTATATATGACCATGTTCATGTAAAGACCTTCCTATTCTCTCACTACTTCCACTCTCACTGATACTCTCTAACTCTCCTCTCTTATATATGACCATGTTCATGTAAAGACCTTCCTATTCTCTCACTACTCCCACTCTCACTGATACTCCTAACTCTCCTCTCTTATATATGACCATGTTCATGTAAAGACCTTCCTATTCTCTCACTACTCCCACTCTCACTGATACTCCCTAACTCTCCTCTCTTATGTATGACCATGTTCATGTAAAGACCTTCCTATTATCTCACTACTCCCACTCTCACTGATACTCCCTAACTCTCCTCTCTTATATATGACCATGTTCATGTAAAGACCTTCCTATTCTCTCACTACTTCCACTCTCTCTGATACTCCCTAACACTCCTCTCTTATATATGACCATGTTCATGTAAAGACCTTCCTATTCTCTCACTACTCCCACTCTCACTGATACTCCCTAACTCTCCTCTCTTATATATGACCATGTTCATGTAAAGACCTTCCTATTCTCTCATTACTCCCACTCTCTCTGATACTCCCTAACTCTCCTCTCTTATATATGACCATGTTCATGTAAAGACCTTCCTATTCTCTCACTACTCCCACCGTCACTGATACTCCCTAACTCTCCTCTCTTATATACGACCATGTTCATGTAAAGACCTTCCTATTCTCTCACTACTTCCACTCTCACTGATACTCCCTAACTCTCCTCTCTTATGTATGACCATGTTCATGTAAAGACCTTCCTATTATCTCACTACTCCCACTCTCACTGATACTCCCTAACTCTCCTCTCTTATATATGACCATGTTCATGTAAAGACCTTCCTATTCTCTCACTACTCCCACTGTCGCTGATACTCCCTAACTCTCCTCTCTTATATATGACCATGTTCATGTAAAGACCTTCCTATTATCTCACTACTCCCACTCTCACTGATACTCCCTAACTCTCCTCTCTTATATATGACCATGTTCATGTAAAGACCTTCCTATTATCTGACTACTTCCACTCTCACTGATACTCCCTAACTCTCCTCTCTTATATATGACTATGTTCATGTAAAGACCTTCCTATTCTCTCATTACTTCCACTCTCTCTGATACTCCCTAACTCTCCTCTCTTATATATGACCATGTTCATGTAAAGACCTTCCTATTATCTGACTACTTCCACTCTCACTGATACTCCCTAACTCTCCTCTCTTATATATGAGTATGTTCATGTAAAGACCTTCCTATTCTCTCATTACTTCCACTCTCACTGATACTCCCTAACACTCCTCTCTTATATATGACCATGTTCATGTAAAGACCTTCCTATTCTCTCACTACTCCCACTCTCACTGATACTCCCTAACTCTCCTCTCTTATGTATGACCATGTTCATGTAAAGACCTTCCTATTATCTCACTACTCCCACTCTCACTGATACTCCCTAACTCTCCTCTCTTATATATGACCATGTTCATGTAAAGACCTTCCTATTATCTGACTACTTCCACTCTCACTGATACTCCCTAACTCTCCTCTCTTATATATGACTATGTTCATGTAAAGACCTTCCTATTCTCTCATTACTTCCACTCTCTCTGATACTCCCTAACTCTCCTCTCTTATATATGACCATGTTCATGTAAAGACCTTCCTATTATCTGACTACTTCCACTCTCACTGATACTCCCTAACTCTCCTCTCTTATATATGACTATGTTCATGTAAAGACCTTCCTATTCTCTCATTACTTCCACTCTCACTGATACTCCCTAACACTTCTCTCTTATATATGACCATGTTCATGTAAAGACCTTCCTATTCTCTCACTACTCCCACTCTCACTGATACTCCCTAACTCTCCTCTCTTATATATGACCATGTTCATGTAAAGACCTTCCTATTCTCTCACTACTTCCACTCTCACTGATACTCCCTAACTCTCCTCTCTTATATATGACCATGTTCATGTAAAGACCTTCCTATTCTCTCACTACTTCCACTCTCACTGATACCCCCTAACTCTCCTCTCTTATATATGACCATGTTCATGTAAAGACCTTCCTATTCTCTCACTACTCCCACTGTCGCTGATACTCCCTAACTCTCCTCTCTTATATATGACCATGTTCATGTAAAGACCTTCCTATTATCTCACTACTCCCACTCTCACTGATACTCCCTAACTCTCCTCTCTTATGTATGACCATGTTCATGTAAAGACCTTCCTATTATCTCACTACTCCCACTCTCACTGATACTCCCTAACTCTCCTCTCTTATGTATGACCATGTTCATGTAAAGACCTTCCTATTATCTCACTACTCCCACTGTCGCTGATACTCCCTAACTCTCCTCTCTTATATATGACCATGTTCATGTAAAGACCTTCCTATTATCTGACTACTTCCACTCTCACTGATACTCCCTAACTCTCCTCTCTTATATATGACCATGTTCATGTAAAGACCTTCCTATTCTCTCACTACTCCCACTCTCACTGATACTCCCTAACTCTCCTCTCTTATATATGACCATGTTCATGTAAAGACCTTCCTATTCTCTCACTACTCCCACTCTCACTGATACTCCCTAACTCTCCTCTCTTATATATGACCAATGTAATGTAAAGACCTTCCTATTCTCTCACTACTTCCACTCTCACTGATACTCCCTAACTCTCCTCTCTTATATATGACCATGTTCATGTAAAGACCTTCCTATTCTCTCACTACTCCCACTGTCGCTGATACTCCCTAACTCTCCTCTCTTATATATGACCATGTTCATGTAAAGACCTTCCTATTCTCTCACTACTCCCACTGTCGCTGATAATCCCTAACTCTCCTCTCTTATATATGACCATGTTCATGTAAAGACCTTCCTATTCTCTCACTACTCCCACTGTCGCTGATACTCCCTAACTCTCCTCTCTTATATATGACCATGTTCATGTAAAGACCTTCCTATTCTCTCACTACTCCCACTGTCGCTGATACTCCCTAACTCTCCTCTCTTATATATGACCATGTTCATGTAAAGACCTTCCTATTCTCTCACTACTTCCACTCTCTCTGATACTCCTTAACTCTCCTCTCTTATATATGACCATGTTCATGTAAAGACCTTCCTATTCTCTCACTACTCCCACTCTCACTGATACTCCATAACTCTCCTCTCTTATATATGACCATGTTCATGTAAAGACCTTCCTATTCTCTCACTACTTCCACTCTCACTGATACTCCCTAACTCTCCTCTCTTATATATGACCATGTTCATGTAAAGACCTTCCTATTCTCTCACTACTTCCACTCTCACTGATACCCCCTAACTCTCCTCTCTTATATATGACCATGTTCATGTAAAGACCTTCCTATTCTCTCACTACTCCCACTGTCGCTGATACTCCCTAACTCTCCTCTCTTATATATGACCATGTTCATGTAAAGACCTTCCTATTATCTCACTACTCCCACTCTCACTGATACTCCCTAACTCTCCTCTCTTATGTATGACCATGTTCATGTAAAGACCTTCCTATTATCTCACTACTCCCACTCTCACTGATACTCCCTAACTCTCCTCTCTTATGTATGACCATGTTCATGTAAAGACCTTCCTATTATCTCACTACTCCCACTGTCGCTGATACTGCCTAACTCTCCTCTCTTATATATGACCATGTTCATGTAAAGACCTTCCTATTATCTGACTACTTCCACTCTCACTGATACTCCCTAACTCTCCTCTCTTATATATGACTATGTTCATGTAAAGACCTTCCTATTCTCTCATTACTTCCACTCTCTCTGATACTCCCTAACTCTCCTCTCTTATATATGACCATGTTCATGTAAAGACCTTCCTATTCTCTCACTACTTCCACTCTCTCTGATACTCCCTAACTCTCCTCTCTTATATATGACCATGTTCATGTAAAGACCTTCCTATTCTCTCACTACTTCCACTCTCACTGATACTCTCTAACTCTCCTCTCTTATATATGACCATGTTCATGTAAAGACCTTCCTATTCTCTCACTACTCCCACTCTCACTGATACTCCTAACTCTCCTCTCTTATATATGACCATGTTCATGTAAAGACCTTCCTATTCTCTCACTACTCCCACTCTCACTGATACTCCCTAACTCTCCTCTCTTATGTATGACCATGTTCATGTAAAGACCTTCCTATTATCTCACTACTCCCACTCTCACTGATACTCCCTAACTCTCCTCTCTTATATATGACCATGTTCATGTAAAGACCTTCCTATTCTCTCACTACTTCCACTCTCTCTGATACTCCCTAACACTCCTCTCTTATATATGACCATGTTCATGTAAAGACCTTCCTATTCTCTCACTACTCCCACTCTCACTGATACTCCCTAACTCTCCTCTCTTATATATGACCATGTTCATGTAAAGACCTTCCTATTCTCTCATTACTCCCACTCTCTCTGATACTCCCTAACTCTCCTCTCTTATATATGACCATGTTCATGTAAAGACCTTCCTATTCTCTCACTACTCCCACCGTCACTGATACTCCCTAACTCTCCTCTCTTATATACGACCATGTTCATGTAAAGACCTTCCTATTCTCTCACTACTTCCACTCTCACTGATACTCCCTAACTCTCCTCTCTTATGTATGACCATGTTCATGTAAAGACCTTCCTATTATCTCACTACTCCCACTCTCACTGATACTCCCTAACTCTCCTCTCTTATATATGACCATGTTCATGTAAAGACCTTCCTATTCTCTCACTACTCCCACTGTCGCTGATACTCCCTAACTCTCCTCTCTTATATATGACCATGTTCATGTAAAGACCTTCCTATTATCTCACTACTCCCACTCTCACTGATACTCCCTAACTCTCCTCTCTTATATATGACCATGTTCATGTAAAGACCTTCCTATTATCTGACTACTTCCACTCTCACTGATACTCCCTAACTCTCCTCTCTTATATATGACTATGTTCATGTAAAGACCTTCCTATTCTCTCATTACTTCCACTCTCTCTGATACTCCCTAACTCTCCTCTCTTATATATGACCATGTTCATGTAAAGACCTTCCTATTATCTGACTACTTCCACTCTCACTGATACTCCCTAACTCTCCTCTCTTATATATGAGTATGTTCATGTAAAGACCTTCCTATTCTCTCATTACTTCCACTCTCACTGATACTCCCTAACACTCCTCTCTTATATATGACCATGTTCATGTAAAGACCTTCCTATTCTCTCACTACTCCCACTCTCACTGATACTCCCTAACTCTCCTCTCTTATGTATGACCATGTTCATGTAAAGACCTTCCTATTATCTCACTACTCCCACTCTCACTGATACTCCCTAACTCTCCTCTCTTATATATGACCATGTTCATGTAAAGACCTTCCTATTATCTGACTACTTCCACTCTCACTGATACTCCCTAACTCTCCTCTCTTATATATGACTATGTTCATGTAAAGACCTTCCTATTCTCTCATTACTTCCACTCTCTCTGATACTCCCTAACTCTCCTCTCTTATATATGACCATGTTCATGTAAAGACCTTCCTATTATCTGACTACTTCCACTCTCACTGATACTCCCTAACTCTCCTCTCTTATATATGACTATGTTCATGTAAAGACCTTCCTATTCTCTCATTACTTCCACTCTCACTGATACTCCCTAACACTTCTCTCTTATATATGACCATGTTCATGTAAAGACCTTCCTATTCTCTCACTACTCCCACTCTCACTGATACTCCCTAACTCTCCTCTCTTATATATGACCATGTTCATGTAAAGACCTTCCTATTCTCTCACTACTTCCACTCTCACTGATACTCCCTAACTCTCCTCTCTTATATATGACCATGTTCATGTAAAGACCTTCCTATTCTCTCACTACTTCCACTCTCACTGATACCCCCTAACTCTCCTCTCTTATATATGACCATGTTCATGTAAAGACCTTCCTATTCTCTCACTACTCCCACTGTCGCTGATACTCCCTAACTCTCCTCTCTTATATATGACCATGTTCATGTAAAGACCTTCCTATTATCTCACTACTCCCACTCTCACTGATACTCCCTAACTCTCCTCTCTTATGTATGACCATGTTCATGTAAAGACCTTCCTATTATCTCACTACTCCCACTCTCACTGATACTCCCTAACTCTCCTCTCTTATGTATGACCATGTTCATGTAAAGACCTTCCTATTATCTCACTACTCCCACTGTCGCTGATACTCCCTAACTCTCCTCTCTTATATATGACCATGTTCATGTAAAGACCTTCCTATTATCTGACTACTTCCACTCTCACTGATACTCCCTAACTCTCCTCTCTTATATATGACTATGTTCATGTAAAGACCTTCCTATTCTCTCATTACTTCCACTCTCTCTGATACTCCCTAACTCTCCTCTCTTATATATGACCATGTTCATGTAAAGACCTTCCTATTCTCTCACTACTTCCACTCTCTCTGATACTCCCTAACTCTCCTCTCTTATATATGACCATGTTCATGTAAAGACCTTCCTATTCTCTCACTACTTCCACTCTCACTGATACTCTCTAACTCTCCTCTCTTATATATGACCATGTTCATGTAAAGACCTTCCTATTCTCTCACTACTCCCACTCTCACTGATACTCCTAACTCTCCTCTCTTATATATGACCATGTTCATGTAAAGACCTTCCTATTCTCTCACTACTCCCACTCTCACTGATACTCCCTAACTCTCCTCTCTTATGTATGACCATGTTCATGTAAAGACCTTCCTATTATCTCACTACTCCCACTCTCACTGATACTCCCTAACTCTCCTCTCTTATATATGACCATGTTCATGTAAAGACCTTCCTATTCTCTCACTACTTCCACTCTCTCTGATACTCCCTAACACTCCTCTCTTATATATGACCATGTTCATGTAAAGACCTTCCTATTCTCTCACTACTCCCACTCTCACTGATACTCCCTAACTCTCCTCTCTTATATATGACCATGTTCATGTAAAGACCTTCCTATTCTCTCATTACTCCCACTCTCTCTGATACTCCCTAACTCTCCTCTCTTATATATGACCATGTTCATGTAAAGACCTTCCTATTCTCTCACTACTCCCACCGTCACTGATACTCCCTAACTCTCCTCTCTTATATACGACCATGTTCATGTAAAGACCTTCCTATTCTCTCACTACTTCCACTCTCACTGATACTCCCTAACTCTCCTCTCTTATGTATGACCATGTTCATGTAAAGACCTTCCTATTATCTCACTACTCCCACTCTCACTGATACTCCCTAACTCTCCTCTCTTATATATGACCATGTTCATGTAAAGACCTTCCTATTATCTGACTACTTCCACTCTCACTGATACTCCCTAACTCTCCTCTCTTATATATGACCATGTTCATGTAAAGACCTTCCTATTCTCTCACTACTCCCACTCTCACTGATACTCCTAACTCTCCTCTCTTATATATGACCATGTTCATGTAAAGACCTTCCTATTCTCTCACTACTCCCACTCTCACTGATACTTCCTAACTCTCCTCTCTTATGTATGACCATGTTCATGTAAAGACCTTCCTATTATCTCACTACTCCCACTCTCACTGATACTCCCTAACTCTCCTCTCTTATATATGACCATGTTCATGTAAAGACCTTCCTATTCTCTCACTACTTCCACTCTCTCTGATACTCCCTAACACTCCTCTCTTATATATGACCATGTTCATGTAAAGACCTTCCTATTCTCTCACTACTCCCACTCTCACTGATACTCCCTAACTCTCCTCTCTTATATATGACCATGTTCATGTAAAGACCTTCCTATTCTCTCATTACTCCCACTCTCTCTGATACTCCCTAACTCTCCTCTCTTATATATGACCATGTTCATGTAAAGACCTTCCTATTCTCTCACTACTCCCACCGTCACTGATACTCCCTAACTCTCCTCTCTTATATACGACCATGTTCATGTAAAGACCTTCCTATTCTCTCACTACTTCCACTCTCACTGATACTCCCTAACTCTCCTCTCTTATGTATGACCATGTTCATGTAAAGACCTTCCTATTATCTCACTACTCCCACTCTCACTGATACTCCCTAACTCTCCTCTCTTATATATGACCATGTTCATGTAAAGACCTTCCTATTATCTGACTACTTCCACTCTCACTGATACTCCCTAACTCTCCTCTCTTATATATGACTATGTTCATGTAAAGACCTTCCTATTCTCTCATTACTTCCACTCTCTCTGATACTCCCTAACTCTCCTCTCTTATATATGACCATGTTCATGTAAAGACCTTCCTATTATCTGACTACTTCCACTCTCACTGATACTCCCTAACTCTCCTCTCTTATATATGAGTATGTTCATGTAAAGACCTTCCTATTCTCTCATTACTTCCACTCTCTCTGATACTCCCTAACTCTCCTCTCTTATATATGACCAATGTAATGTAAAGACCTTCCTATTCTCTCACTACTTCCACTCTCACTGATACTCCCTAACTCTCCTCTCTTATGTATGACCATGTTCATGTAAAGACCTTCCTATTATCTCACTACTCCCACTCTCACTGATACTCCCTAACTCTCCTCTCTTATATATGACCATGTTCATGTAAAGACCTTCCTATTATCTGACTACTTCCACTCTCACTGATACTCCCTAACTCTCCTCTCTTATATATGACCATGTTCATGTAAAGACCTTC
Source organism: Brachyhypopomus gauderio (assembly GCF_052324685.1). Taxonomy (NCBI): domain Eukaryota; kingdom Metazoa; phylum Chordata; class Actinopteri; order Gymnotiformes; family Hypopomidae; genus Brachyhypopomus; species Brachyhypopomus gauderio. The sequence goes on along the minus strand of NC_135211.1, from coordinate 1,502,684 downwards.
CTATTCTCTCACTACTCCCACTCTCACTGATACTCCTAACTCTCCTCTCTTATATATGACCATGTTCATGTAAAGACCTTCCTATTCTCTCACTACTCCCACTCTCACTGATACTTCCTAACTCTCCTCTCTTATGTATGACCATGTTCATGTAAAGACCTTCCTATTATCTCACTACTCCCACTCTCACTGATACTCCCTAACTCTCCTCTCTTATATATGACCATGTTCATGTAAAGACCTTCCTATTCTCTCACTACTTCCACTCTCTCTGATACTCCCTAACACTCCTCTCTTATATATGACCATGTTCATGTAAAGACCTTCCTATTCTCTCACTACTTCCACTCTCACTGATACTCCCTAACTCTCCTCTCTTATATATGACCATGTTCATGTAAAGACCTTCCTATTCTCTCACTACTCCCACTCTCACTGATACTCCCTAACTCTCCTCTCTTATATATGACCATGTTCATGTAAAGACCTTCCTATTCTCTCACTACTTCCACTCTCACTGATACTCCCTAACTCTCCTCTCTTATATATGACCATGTTCATGTAAAGACCTTCCTATTCTCTCACTACTTCCACTCTCACTGATACCCCCTAACTCTCCTCTCTTATATATGACCATGTTCATGTAAAGACCTTCCTATTCTCTCACTACTCCCACTGTCGCTGATACTCCCTAACTCTCCTCTCTTATATATGACCATGTTCATGTAAAGACCTTCCTATTATCTCACTACTCCCACTCTCACTGATACTCCCTAACTCTCCTCTCTTATATATGACCATGTTCATGTAAAGACCTTCCTATTATCTGACTACTTCCACTCTCACTGATACTCCCTAACTCTCCTCTCTTATATATGACTATGTTCATGTAAATACCTTCCTATTCTCTCATTACTTCCACTCTCTCTGATACTCCCTAACTCTCCTCTCTTATATATGACCATGTTCATGTAAAGACCTTCCTATTATCTGACTACTTCCACTCTCACTGATACTCCCTAACTCTCCTCTCTTATATATGACTATGTTCATGTAAAGACCTTCCTATTCTCTCATTACTTCCACTCTCTCTGATACTCCCTAACTCTCCTCTCTTATGTATGACCATGTTCATGTAAAGACCTTCCTATTCTCTCACTACTCCCACTCTCACTGATACTCCTAACTCTCCTCTCTTATATATGACCATGTTCATGTAAAGACCTTCCTATTATCTCACTACTCCCACTCTCACTGATACTCCCTAACTCTCCTCTCTTATGTATGACCATGTTCATGTAAAGACCTTCCTATTATCTGACTACTTCCACTCTCACTGATACTCCCTAACTCTCCTCTCTTATATATGACTATGTTCATGTAAAGACCTTCCTATTCTCTCATTACTTCCACTCTCTCTGATACTCCCTAACTCTCCTCTCTTATGTATGACCATGTTCATGTAAAGACCTTCCTATTATCTCACTACTCCCACTCTCACTGATACTCCCTAACTCTCCTCTCTTATATATGACCATGTTCATGTAAAGACCTTCCTATTCTCTCACTACTTCCACTCTCTCTGATACTCCCTAACACTCCTCTCTTATATATGACCATGTTCATGTAAAGACCTTCCTATTCTCTCACTACTCCCACTCTCACTGATACTCCCTAACTCTCCTCTCTTATATATGACCATGTTCATGTAAAGACCTTCCTATTCTCTCACTACTCCCACCGTCACTGATACTCCCTAACTCTCCTCTCTTATATACGACCATGTTCATGTAAAGACCTTCCTATTCTCTCACTACTTCCACTCTCACTGATACTCCCTAACTCTCCTCTCTTATGTATGACCATGTTCATGTAAAGACCTTCCTATTATCTCACTACTCCCACTCTCACTGATACTCCCTAACTCTCCTCTCTTATATATGACCATGTTCATGTAAAGACCTTCCTATTCTCTCACTACTCCCACTGTCGCTGATACTCCCTAACTCTCCTCTCTTATATATGACCATGTTCATGTAAAGACCTTCCTATTATCTCACTACTCCCACTCTCACTGATACTCCCTAACTCTCCTCTCTTATATATGACCATGTTCATGTAAAGACCTTCCTATTATCTGACTACTTCCACTCTCACTGATACTCCCTAACTCTCCTCTCTTATATATGACTATGTTCATGTAAAGACCTTCCTATTCTCTCATTACTTCCACTCTCTCTGATACTCCCTAACTCTCCTCTCTTATATATGACCATGTTCATGTAAAGACCTTCCTATTATCTGACTACTTCCACTCTCACTGATACTCCCTAACTCTCCTCTCTTATATATGAGTATGTTCATGTAAAGACCTTCCTATTCTCTCATTACTTCCACTCTCACTGATACTCCCTAACACTCCTCTCTTATATATGACCATGTTCATGTAAAGACCTTCCTATTCTCTCACTACTCCCACTCTCACTGATACTCCCTAACTCTCCTCTCTTATGTATGACCATGTTCATGTAAAGACCTTCCTATTATCTCACTACTCCCACTCTCACTGATACTCCCTAACTCTCCTCTCTTATATATGACCATGTTCATGTAAAGACCTTCCTATTATCTGACTACTTCCACTCTCACTGATACTCCCTAACTCTCCTCTCTTATATATGACTATGTTCATGTAAAGACCTTCCTATTCTCTCATTACTTCCACTCTCTCTGATACTCCCTAACTCTCCTCTCTTATATATGACCATGTTCATGTAAAGACCTTCCTATTATCTGACTACTTCCACTCTCACTGATACTCCCTAACTCTCCTCTCTTATATATGACTATGTTCATGTAAAGACCTTCCTATTCTCTCATTACTTCCACTCTCACTGATACTCCCTAACACTCCTCTCTTATATATGACCATGTTCATGTAAAGACCTTCCTATTCTCTCACTACTCCCACTCTCACTGATACTCCCTAACTCTCCTCTCTTATATATGACCATGTTCATGTAAAGACCTTCCTATTCTCTCACTACTTCCACTCTCACTGATACTCCCTAACTCTCCTCTCTTATATATGACCATGTTCATGTAAAGACCTTCCTATTCTCTCACTACTTCCACTCTCACTGATACCCCCTAACTCTCCTCTCTTATATATGACCATGTTCATGTAAAGACCTTCCTATTCTCTCACTACTCCCACTGTCGCTGATACTCCCTAACTCTCCTCTCTTATATATGACCATGTTCATGTAAAGACCTTCCTATTATCTCACTACTCCCACTCTCACTGATACTCCCTAACTCTCCTCTCTTATGTATGACCATGTTCATGTAAAGACCTTCCTATTATCTCACTACTCCCACTCTCACTGATACTCCCTAACTCTCCTCTCTTATGTATGACCATGTTCATGTAAAGACCTTCCTATTATCTCACTACTCCCACTGTCGCTGATACTCCCTAACTCTCCTCTCTTATATATGACCATGTTCATGTAAAGACCTTCCTATTATCTGACTACTTCCACTCTCACTGATACTCCCTAACTCTCCTCTCTTATATATGACTATGTTCATGTAAAGACCTTCCTATTCTCTCATTACTTCCACTCTCTCTGATACTCCCTAACTCTCCTCTCTTATATATGACCATGTTCATGTAAAGACCTTCCTATTCTCTCACTACTTCCACTCTCTCTGATACTCCCTAACTCTCCTCTCTTATATATGACCATGTTCATGTAAAGACCTTCCTATTCTCTCACTACTCCCACTCTCACTGATACTCCTAACTCTCCTCTCTTATATATGACCATGTTCATGTAAAGACCTTCCTATTCTCTCACTACTCCCACTCTCACTGATACTCCCTAACTCTCCTCTCTTATATATGACCATGTTCATGTAAAGACCTTCCTATTCTCTCACTACTTCCACTCTCACTGATACTCCCTAACTCTCCTCTCTTATATATGACCATGTTCATGTAAAGACCTTCCTATTCTCTCACTACTTCCACTCTCACTGATACCCCCTAACTCTCCTCTCTTATATATGACCATGTTCATGTAAAGACCTTCCTATTCTCTCACTACTCCCACTGTCGCTGATACTCCCTAACTCTCCTCTCTTATATATGACCATGTTCATGTAAAGACCTTCCTATTATCTCACTACTCCCACTCTCACTGATACTCCCTAACTCTCCTCTCTTATGTATGACCATGTTCATGTAAAGACCTTCCTATTATCTCACTACTCCCACTCTCACTGATACTCCCTAACTCTCCTCTCTTATGTATGACCATGTTCATGTAAAGACCTTCCTATTATCTCACTACTCCCACTGTCGCTGATACTCCCTAACTCTCCTCTCTTATATATGACCATGTTCATGTAAAGACCTTCCTATTATCTGACTACTTCCACTCTCACTGATACTCCCTAACTCTCCTCTCTTATATATGACTATGTTCATGTAAAGACCTTCCTATTCTCTCATTACTTCCACTCTCTCTGATACTCCCTAACTCTCCTCTCTTATATATGACCATGTTCATGTAAAGACCTTCCTATTCTCTCACTACTTCCACTCTCTCTGATACTCCCTAACTCTCCTCTCTTATATATGACCATGTTCATGTAAAGACCTTCCTATTCTCTCACTACTCCCACTCTCACTGATACTCCTAACTCTCCTCTCTTATATATGACCATGTTCATGTAAAGACCTTCCTATTCTCTCACTACTCCCACTCTCACTGATACTCCCTAACTCTCCTCTCTTATGTATGACCATGTTCATGTAAAGACCTTCCTATTATCTCACTACTCCCACTCTCACTGATACTCCCTAACTCTCCTCTCTTATATATGACCATGTTCATGTAAAGACCTTCCTATTCTCTCACTACTTCCACTCTCTCTGATACTCCCTAACACTCCTCTCTTATATATGACCATGTTCATGTAAAGACCTTCCTATTCTCTCACTACTCCCACTCTCACTGATACTCCCTAACTCTCCTCTCTTATATATGACCATGTTCATGTAAAGACCTTCCTATTCTCTCATTACTCCCACTCTCTCTGATACTCCCTAACTCTCCTCTCTTATATATGACCATGTTCATGTAAAGACCTTCCTATTCTCTCACTACTTCCACTCTCACTGATACCCCCTAACTCTCCTCTCTTATATATGACCATGTTCATGTAAAGACCTTCCTATTCTCTCACTACTCCCACTGTCGCTGATACTCCCTAACTCTCCTCTCTTATATATGACCATGTTCATGTAAAGACCTTCCTATTATCTCACTACTCCCACTCTCACTGATACTCCCTAACTCTCCTCTCTTATGTATGACCATGTTCATGTAAAGACCTTCCTATTATCTCACTACTCCCACTCTCACTGATACTCCCTAACTCTCCTCTCTTATGTATGACCATGTTCATGTAAAGACCTTCCTATTATCTCACTACTCCCACTGTCGCTGATACTCCCTAACTCTCCTCTCTTATATATGACCATGTTCATGTAAAGACCTTCCTATTATCTGACTACTTCCACTCTCACTGATACTCCCTAACTCTCCTCTCTTATATATGACTATGTTCATGTAAAGACCTTCCTATTCTCTCATTACTTCCACTCTCTCTGATACTCCCTAACTCTCCTCTCTTATATATGACCATGTTCATGTAAAGACCTTCCTATTCTCTCACTACTTCCACTCTCTCTGATACTCCCTAACTCTCCTCTCTTATATATGACCATGTTCATGTAAAGACCTTCCTATTCTCTCACTACTCCCACTCTCACTGATACTCCTAACTCTCCTCTCTTATATATGACCATGTTCATGTAAAGACCTTCCTATTCTCTCACTACTCCCACTCTCACTGATACTCCCTAACTCTCCTCTCTTATGTATGACCATGTTCATGTAAAGACCTTCCTATTATCTCACTACTCCCACTCTCACTGATACTCCCTAACTCTCCTCTCTTATATATGACCATGTTCATGTAAAGACCTTCCTATTCTCTCACTACTTCCACTCTCTCTGATACTCCCTAACACTCCTCTCTTATATATGACCATGTTCATGTAAAGACCTTCCTATTCTCTCACTACTCCCACTCTCACTGATACTCCCTAACTCTCCTCTCTTATATATGACCATGTTCATGTAAAGACCTTCCTATTCTCTCATTACTCCCACTCTCTCTGATACTCCCTAACTCTCCTCTCTTATATATGACCATGTTCATGTAAAGACCTTCCTATTCTCTCACTACTCCCACCGTCACTGATACTCCCTAACTCTCCTCTCTTATATACGACCATGTTCATGTAAAGACCTTCCTATTCTCTCACTACTTCCACTCTCACTGATACTCCCTAACTCTCCTCTCTTATGTATGACCATGTTCATGTAAAGACCTTCCTATTATCTCACTACTCCCACTCTCACTGATACTCCCTAACTCTCCTCTCTTATATATGACCATGTTCATGTAAAGACCTTCCTATTATCTGACTACTTCCACTCTCACTGATACTCCCTAACTCTCCTCTCTTATATATGACCATGTTCATGTAAAGACCTTCCTATTCTCTCACTACTCCCACTCTCACTGATACTCCTAACTCTCCTCTCTTATATATGACCATGTTCATGTAAAGACCTTCCTATTCTCTCACTACTCCCACTCTCACTGATACTTCCTAACTCTCCTCTCTTATGTATGACCATGTTCATGTAAAGACCTTCCTATTATCTCACTACTCCCACTCTCACTGATACTCCCTAACTCTCCTCTCTTATATATGACCATGTTCATGTAAAGACCTTCCTATTCTCTCACTACTTCCACTCTCTCTGATACTCCCTAACACTCCTCTCTTATATATGACCATGTTCATGTAAAGACCTTCCTATTCTCTCACTACTCCCACTCTCACTGATACTCCCTAACTCTCCTCTCTTATATATGACCATGTTCATGTAAAGACCTTCCTATTCTCTCATTACTCCCACTCTCTCTGATACTCCCTAACTCTCCTCTCTTATATATGACCATGTTCATGTAAAGACCTTCCTATTCTCTCACTACTCCCACCGTCACTGATACTCCCTAACTCTCCTCTCTTATATACGACCATGTTCATGTAAAGACCTTCCTATTCTCTCACTACTTCCACTCTCACTGATACTCCCTAACTCTCCTCTCTTATGTATGACCATGTTCATGTAAAGACCTTCCTATTATCTCACTACTCCCACTCTCACTGATACTCCCTAACTCTCCTCTCTTATATATGACCATGTTCATGTAAAGACCTTCCTATTATCTGACTACTTCCACTCTCACTGATACTCCCTAACTCTCCTCTCTTATATATGACTATGTTCATGTAAAGACCTTCCTATTCTCTCATTACTTCCACTCTCTCTGATACTCCCTAACTCTCCTCTCTTATATATGACCATGTTCATGTAAAGACCTTCCTATTATCTGACTACTTCCACTCTCACTGATACTCCCTAACTCTCCTCTCTTATATATGAGTATGTTCATGTAAAGACCTTCCTATTCTCTCATTACTTCCACTCTCTCTGATACTCCCTAACTCTCCTCTCTTATATATGACCAATGTAATGTAAAGACCTTCCTATTCTCTCACTACTTCCACTCTCACTGATACTCCCTAACTCTCCTCTCTTATATATGACCATGTTCATGTAAAGACCTTCCTATTCTCTCACTACTCCCACTGTCGCTGATACTCCCTAACTCTCCTCTCTTATATATGACCATGTTCATGTAAAGACCTTCCTATTCTCTCACTACTCCCACTCTCACTGATACTCCCTAACTCTCCTCTCTTATATATGACCATGTTCATGTAAAGACCTTCCTATTCTCTCACTACTCCCACTCTCACTGATACTCCCTAACTCTCCTCTCTTATATATGACCATGTTCATGTAAAGACCTTCCTATTTTCTCACTACTCCCACTGTCGCTGATACTCCCTAACTCTCCTCTCTTATATATGACCATGTTCATGTAAAGACCTTCCTATTCTCTCACTACTCCCACTGTCGCTGATACTCCCTAACTCTCCTCTCTTATATATGACCATGTTCATGTAAAGACCTTCCTATTCTCTCACTACTCCCACTGTCGCTGATACTCCCTAACTCTCCTCTCTTATATATGACCATGTTCATGTAAAGACCTTCCTATTCTCTCACTACTTCCACTCTCTCTGATACTCCTTAACTCTCCTCTCTTATATATGACCATGTTCATGTAAAGACCTTCCTATTCTCTCACTACTCCCACTCTCACTGATACTCCCTAACTCTCCTCTCTTATATATGACCATGTTCATGTAAAGACCTTCCTATTCTCTCACTACTTCCACTCTCACTGATACTCCCTAACTCTCCTCTCTTATATATGACCATGTTCATGTAAAGACCTTCCTATTCTCTCACTACTTCCACTCTCACTGATACCCCCTAACTCTCCTCTCTTATATATGACCATGTTCATGTAAAGACCTTCCTATTCTCTCACTACTCCCACTGTCGCTGATACTCCCTAACTCTCCTCTCTTATATATGACCATGTTCATGTAAAGACCTTCCTATTATCTCACTACTCCCACTCTCACTGATACTCCCTAACTCTCCTCTCTTATATATGACCATGTTCATGTAAAGACCTTCCTATTATCTGACTACTTCCACTCTCACTGATACTCCCTAACTCTCCTCTCTTATATATGACTATGTTCATGTAAATACCTTCCTATTCTCTCATTACTTCCACTCTCTCTGATACTCCCTAACTCTCCTCTCTTATATATGACCATGTTCATGTAAAGACCTTCCTATTATCTGACTACTTCCACTCTCACTGATACTCCCTAACTCTCCTCTCTTATATATGACTATGTTCATGTAAAGACCTTCCTATTCTCTCATTACTTCCACTCTCTCTGATACTCCCTAACTCTCCTCTCTTATGTATGACCATGTTCATGTAAAGACCTTCCTATTCTCTCACTACTCCCACTCTCACTGATACTCCTAACTCTCCTCTCTTATATATGACCATGTTCATGTAAAGACCTTCCTATTATCTCACTACTCCCACTCTCACTGATACTCCCTAACTCTCCTCTCTTATGTATGACCATGTTCATGTAAAGACCTTCCTATTATCTGACTACTTCCACTCTCACTGATACTCCCTAACTCTCCTCTCTTATATATGACTATGTTCATGTAAAGACCTTCCTATTCTCTCATTACTTCCACTCTCTCTGATACTCCCTAACTCTCCTCTCTTATGTATGACCATGTTCATGTAAAGACCTTCCTATTATCTCACTACTCCCACTCTCACTGATACTCCCTAACTCTCCTCTCTTATATATGACCATGTTCATGTAAAGACCTTCCTATTCTCTCACTACTTCCACTCTCTCTGATACTCCCTAACACTCCTCTCTTATATATGACCATGTTCATGTAAAGACCTTCCTATTCTCTCACTACTCCCACTCTCACTGATACTCCCTAACTCTCCTCTCTTATATATGACCATGTTCATGTAAAGACCTTCCTATTCTCTCATTACTCCCACTCTCTCTGATACTCCCTAACTCTCCTCTCTTATATATGACCATGTTCATGTAAAGACCTTCCTATTCTCTCACTACTCCCACCGTCACTGATACTCCCTAACTCTCCTCTCTTATATACGACCATGTTCATGTAAAGACCTTCCTATTCTCTCACTACTCCCACTCTCACTGAAACTCCCTAACTCTCCTCTCTTATATATGACCATGTTCATGTAAAGACCTTCCTATTCTCTCACTACTCCCACTCTCACTGATACTCCCTAACTCTCCTCTCTTATATATGACCAATGTAATGTAAAGACCTTCCTATTCTCTCACTACTTCCACTCTCACTGATACTCCCTAACTCTCCTCTCTTATATATGACCATGTTCATGTAAAGACCTTCCTATTCTCTCACTACTTCCACTCTCACTGATACTCCCTAACTCTCCTCTCTTATATATGACCATGTTCATGTAAAGACCTTCCTATTCTCTCACTACTCCCACTGTCGCTGATACTCCCTAACTCTCCTCTCTTATATATGACCATGTTTATGTAAAGACCTTCCTATTCTCTCACTACTCCCACTGTCGCTGATACTCCCTAACTCTCCTCTCTTATATATGACCATGTTCATGTAAAGACCTTCCTATTATCTGACTACTTCCACTCTCACTGATACTCCCTAACTCTTCTCTCTTATGTATGACTATGTTTATGTAAAGCGACCTTGGGTTTGTGAAAGGCGCTATAAAAAATAAACTTATTATTATTATTATTATTATTATTATTTTTGATTATATAGGCGAGTCTTAAGTCTAGATTTAAAGATTAGAATGGGGGTTAACATTTAAAGCATAAAGCTTTAAAACAGCCAAAGTGCCAATTATACTGCAAAAACAATGGATTACAATAATATTAATAATATTGAGATTTACTAGGAATAAAATCTTTTTACTGTCAGTGTTATCCCAGAGGCATCCAGACATCTGTGACTGGAGTATGCCATCTGTGTTTGTGCAGAATGACAGTAGTTCTGGTATTGATCATAGACAGGACAAGAACTGGCTGAACTGTTTAATCTCATCCTTTCAAGTGTACAGTTGCAGAAATGGGTCATTACATTAATGCTACTACATAATTAAGTGTAGCTAAATGTCAGTGAATATTGAAGTGAACTAAGGTTAAAATAAGATTTACCACGGAATAGCAAATTACTCTGCCAGAGCTTCTCTGCCAGGAACAAATAGACCTTCTTTAGTCTCACTGTGGCCACACCTCTATTACATTACCACATGCTCTGTCAGCAAGCTTACTTACTCATGTATACATTATTTTAGTTTAGCAAATTGAAATTAAGTAAAAGTGCAGCAGTCTGAAAGACTCCACTGTCAAAAAAAAAAAAAAACTTCAGGAAAGGGTTGATCAACACAGCTCCAAATGAAATCTCAGTGTCTCTCCGGCAGAGAAGCAAACAAGCTTTCATGAGAAACAGATGAGATTAGCATCAGAAAGCAGGGACATCACAATAGAGCAGGGATCAATACCAGGTCCACAGGCACAGGGAACAGTGTCGGTTTGTAATGAGATTGTTATGCAGCACACAGTGGCTCAGACTAATGCTGCACTAAGGGAAGGAGTCTCTTCTCATAGAGTGGAGGAGTCTCTCTGCTCAGCGTGTGGAAAAGTAAACATATATATTTACACTCACTGGCCACTTTATTAGGTACACCTTGCTAGTAACCTTAATACTACCTTAATCCTTTTTGGCATAGATTCAACAAGGTACTGGAAACATTCCTCAGAGAGTCTGGTCCATATTGACATGATAGCATCACACGGTTGCTGCAGATTTGACAGCTGCACATCCATGATGTGAATCTCCCGTTCCACCACATCCCAAAGGTGCTCTATTGGACTGAGATCTGGTGACTGTGGAGGTCATTTGAGTACAGTGTCAAACTCATTGTCGTGGTCAAGAAACCAGTGTGAGATGATTCGCGCTTTATGAGATGGCATGTTATCCAGCTGGAAGTAGCCATGGGAAGATGGGTACACTGTGGTCATAAAAGGATGGACATGGTCAGCAACAATTCTAAGGTAGGCTGTGGCATTGACATGATGCTCAATTGGTACTAATGGGCACAAAGTGTGCCAGGAAAATATCCCCCACAGCATTGCACCACCACCACCAGCCTGAAACATTGATACAAGGCAGGATGGATCCATGCTTTCATGTTGTTGATGCCAAATTCTGACCCTACCATCTGAATATCACAGCAAAAATCGAGTCTCATCAGACCAGGCAACATTTTTACAGTCTAGTCTAGTTTGGTGAGCATGTGCAAATTGTAGCCTCAGTTTCTTGTTCTTAGCAGACAGGAGTGGCACCGACCATCCATCTCAAGGTTCAATGCATTCAGAGCTGCTCTTCTGCATGACTCTGTTTTAACAACTGGTTATTTGAGTTACTGTTGCTGTTCTTTCAGCTCAAATCAGTCTGGACATTTTCTTCTGACGTCTGGCATCAACAAGTCATTTGCACCCACAGAAATGCCACACACTGGATATTTTCACTTTTTTGGACCATTCTCTGTAAACCTTAGTGATGGTTATGCGTGAAAATCTCAGTAGACCTGCAGTTTCTGAAATACTCAGATCATCCCATCTGGCACTAACAACTATGCCAGGTCACTTAAATCACCTTTCTTCATTCTGAAGCTCGATTTCAACTTCAGCAGATCATCTTGGCCATGTCACAAGAAACACAGGAACTAACAGACTAATTGTCAAGAATATAACAAAAAATGCAAAGAGCAACAAACACTGCCAGACAGCAAGAACAACATACAAGAAGGACATAGCACAAGTGCCAGATCAACAAAAACCAACAACAATCAATGGTAAAAAAACAAAACAAAACAAGGAACAAAACCATACACAGGTGGCACTAATAATGGGGCGTGGAAATGTAACAAGGAGGCATGGAAACGTGGGAAAAACACTAGACACGTAAATTAAAAACCAGGAAGAAAACCAAAACAAAGACAACGAGGAGCCATCACCATGGAAACTGCCAAGAAGGTGGAGATTATGACATTAATATAATTATTAGCTCTGGAGTGTGAGCCACTCTGGCAGGAGAACTATGTACAGGCCTGATGTTCCCAACACCAATCACCAAGACCCGTCAGATAAATCCTTGTAGTGTTTAAGTACATTGATCAGATGTAGATCTACCTTAACTCTTCCTATGAACGGCTAATTCTAAAGGACTTTCTAAAGGACGACACACAATGTGTGATTCAGACATTGCAACTTCTAAGATTTTTAAATACTGCACTGTCATTAAAGGATGATGGGAGCCATCCGAACAGTCTAAGAGAGAGAGCATACTCCATCAGAGGAAATGCCACCAAGCTATGTCTCCTCTCACAGCGAAATACCACCTTCTTTCTGTATTTCTACCATTCACATTCAGCTATCTCTTTTTCTCAATTCTTCTCTCGCACGTTCAGGAGCTCTCACCCTCCATTTTCTTTCCTTCCATTATTGTTCGAGCACACACTTCATTCCGCCTCTCTGCCTTTCATATCCTGCTCACAAGTAGAATGCTCTGGTGTGTCAGGCTTTTTGGCTCTGACAGCAGCTCAAAGAACTGAGATTATTATGCCAGTGAAATCAATGACATTCAGGAGTGACTGTCTATCAGGAAAGGTCACTCATACAAATCCTGTCTCTTTAGACACACTGTCTAAATACACACACTGAATGTCTCTCTTCACACAAAGCATGTCACTAAATATACATACTGTACAGACACACCTGCACACACACCCAGTCCGTCAAACTGTTACAACTAAACACAGCTCTGCTACACACACACCATCTGTCACACCCTGGAAATCTAAGGTTTTTCTCCAATTGGTGGAAAAGAACAGAAAACAGAGATTGTTTTGAACTCCATCATCAATCATGTGCATTGAATGTGCATTCAGTGCATATTTCTGTATTGGATGTATGGAACAAATACATCAGAGCCCTGAAGGGTATATATACTATAATATAGTATATAATATTATTATTTAAACGTTATACAATGCTGCTCAGGGAGGTATGTGGACATACATTTTAGGACATACAGATGGGTTCATTAATGGTATGCAAATTAAATATAGTGACAAATTAAAGATGGAAATGATTGCAGTCAAAGAATTTGCTAATAAGGGGTGGGGGTGGTATGGTGTTACGCTGCACATTAAATACATGAAATTGTTGCAAATAGCACATTTATTTTTCAGCATACACTTAGTCCTGTATGTTTCGGTAGAGCATTTCACATACATTACACTGAAGTGCAAGAAGTCTAATATATATATTTACATAACAATGAAACAAAGACATGTCCATATGGTCTGCAGTGCAGAAATGGTTTCACTAATTTTAGATCTATTGGAATGGAGGAGTAGGTATGAGTCACCTCAAATGAAAATTCACATTTATGGAGGACTGACCAAAATACTCATTACACATGTCTGTGTGAGTGTGTGAGTGAGAGAGAGAGAGAAAGAGAGAGAGAGTCAGTGTGTGTGTGTGTGTGTGAGAGAGAGAGAGAGAAAGAAAGAAATAAAAAAGAAAGAAAGAGAAAAAAGAAAGAGAAATGGTGAGAGACAGAAAAAAGAAGAGACAGAAGATGTTGCGAGCTCCCGTTTACTTTTGCAGTTTTTCGTAGTTTTTGTGTTTATTTGTTACTCTTTTTGCACTGACGACTGACAAACACTTCTGAGAATCAGATCAACGATCACTCACTGAAAACCGGACTTGAGTTCAACGCCGATTCTTTGTTTGCCATGCACCTGTCGAAGATCCCGGAAAAGAAGCAGGAGAGCCGGTGTGCTCCTCAGACTCAGACGCCGTGCTCACCGGCCGCCTCTTCCCAAAATACTACTAGCTAACGTGCAGTCCTTGGAAAATAAGCTATGCAAACTCCAAGCGCAGGTCACCTACCAGCGAGAGATCTGGGACTGCAGCGTTATCTGCCTCACAGAAACATGGCTATCCGTAGAGGTCCCTGACAATGTCATCGAACCCGCGGGGTTCTCTGCACCAAGCAGACAGAACCAAACAGCTCTCTGGGAAAGGCAAAGGAGGTGTATGTTTTATGATCAACAACACTTGGTGTGATTGGAGGAACGTGCACTTCATTGGGTCTTTCTTCTCGCCAGATTTGGAATATGTCATCGTGTTTTGCCAGCCGGCATGGTTGCCGCGCGAGATAATGGGTGTGTGTCTGGCCGCGGTGTACATCTGCCCACAGGCGGACTCAGATCTAGCGCTTGGGAAGCTACATGAGGCAATCAGCAATCTGCTTGTCTGTACATACGCCCGAAGGCTGCACTTATTGTCACGGGGACTTTAATCTGAATAATCTTAATCTGGACTTTAATCTTTAATCCCACCGCCCCCCCCCCCCCCCCCCCCGAATTAAAATAATAATATAATAAACAATAATATCTGTACTAGATAACTTCTTAAGCAAAATAAGGTTCCAACAAAATAAGGTTCACAGCTCCGTGTTCCTCGGGAGCGGAATATGTAAACAACGCGCACGAGGGCATCAAAGGAATGAATCGAAACTAGCTAGCAGTGGTACGCTAACGACAGCTAGCGTCTCCACAGCGGGCGGAAATTATCATACAGTTAAGCCCGCCCACTAAGAGGGAAGATATGATTGGTCAATTTTACTGTCATTTGAAACTGGTATTTCGCTGAATTATAACGGCCTGGCCCTCTGTAAACGAACAGCGGGCATCACAGTCCTGATAGGGGGAGACACAGTCTCACAGGCTTCCACTTAACCCCTCATCGTCCAACACAGATAGAATAGACATGGGTGAATAATTTATTTGCTTATATTTCTGTAATTGTTTAGATGTCGATTGTCAAACTGTAAGTAGATTTTTTTTTTAATTGGATAAATTATATATATTTATGTTTTAACAATATTTTAGGCCCTCTCTGAGAGGGCGTGGAGGGCCCTGACGGTTCCCCACTGGCTGTTTGTAGACTACAGTTCGGCATTCATCACAATCATTCCTTCAAAACTCGACAGCAAACTCCGGGATCTGGGTCTGAACAGCACACTGCAGTTGGATCCTGAACTTCCTGATGGACCAACGGCAGGTGGTAAGGATGGGCAGCATCACATCCTCCTCTCTGACCCTCAAAATCCTGGAAAATTGGTGCCAGGAGAATAACCTCTCTCTAAACATCAGAAAAGACCAAAGAGCTGATCATGGACTTCACGAGGCGGGAGAGAGTGCGTCCATCGATTTCCATCGATGGGACTGCGGTAGAGAGGGTCAGCTTTAAGTTTCGTGGCGTTAACATCAGCAAGGACCTGACATGGGCTGAGGAGGTTTGGTCTGAACCCCAGCATCCTCAAGACTTTCTACACCTGCACTGTGGAAAGCATCCTGCATTACCAAAGTCAAAGTCAAATTTATTATTATTTTATTTATATAGCGCTTTTCACAACACATGTTGTCACAAAGCAGCTTTACAATCATACGGGTCCAGATCCCTAATGAGCAAGCCAAAGGCAACAGTGGCGAGGAAAAACTCCCTATGATGGTGGGGATTAGGAAGAAATCCTGGGAGAACTAAGACTCAAAAGGGAACCCATCCTCCATTGGGCGGCCCGTTAGCACAAGTCCGTGATGCTCAGGGTGGTTCAACAGTTATAGCTAAGGTTCTTGTTCCCCGGCCAAGTAGTCACAGTCCCTCTGGTGTAGATGGTGGGCCTCAGGTAGGAGCTAGCATCAGCACGACCTCTTGCGGCAATGGCACATCCAACCCTGGCAGCAGTACATCCATCAGCAAGCCAGACCATCTCTGGCTTGAGTTGCATGTATGCACGGATGTAATTTGGGGGGGAGGACATGTCCCCTGCACTTTTTTAAAAGCCGGTTTTGGTCCCCTGCAGTTTTTACGGTTAAAAAGTTCTCAAGCCATTTGTATCCCCCCCCACCTATGAAATCAAAATATCATCTATGCATGTATGTATGAAAGGTGCTATACAAATAAAGATTATTATTATTATTATCTCCCAGGTGCTTGTAAGTGCTTGCATGCAATTGTCTTGGGTAGAAGCATGCAAAAAGACATCAGTGTGTGGACATCAGTTTAAACCACCGTTGATTTAAACATACATAGCTCATGTGCCAGTGATTAGCACGTGGCTCCGGCAGACTAATCTATAGCAGCATAACTAAAGGGAGGGGTACAGAGGTGACTACAGGCATGAGGGCTCACTGAGACATTGCTTTCCAGTCAAGTCATAGTCACAAATAGAGTGATGCCAAGACACAGCTGGATGACAGCATCAACATCTCAGATCACCAGAAATCTCAACGTCTGGGGGCCCCCAAGCCCCTACACCTTACAAGGGGAATATTAGCTGAAGGCTTGATTAAATAGGTAAGTCTTTAAAGATTGGAACTGTGTCAAAATTTCGGGTTGGAGCTGAAAGGCTATTCCATAATTGAAGGGCTTTAAAGGAGAAAGCTCTGCCTCCACCTGTAGTCTTACAAATTTTTGGAACTAGGAGAAATCCAGCATTTTGGGAGTGCAAAGGGCAAGATGGGTTGTAGTAAGCAATGAGTTCACTCAGATATTGAGGCCAAGACAATTTAACACCCTATAGGTTAATAGAAGAATATTAAATTCAATTTAATATTTAATCGGAAGCCAGTGTAATGCCATGAGAGTGAGACTAATATGATAGAATTTTCTAGCCTTAGTTAGCTAGTTCTACTGTTCATACATGAACTGGTGAGTTGTCCAAAGCTCATTGAATGCATTACTTACAGAAATAAAATAAAGATAAAATAAAGAGCGGTGGTCTGAGTCAGTCTACAATATTCCATACGCGCACTCAACTCGCTCCCTTAAAGAGACAGTACACATATTTCTGGCCGTTACATGCTTTGTGCTCTGCGTCATTTCTGCGCTAGCAAACTAGCCGCATAGGTATTGCTGTTTCTCTTATTTCATCTTCTTATTTATTTTAAATTATATTTAGAATTCTTGAACCATTTCAAAGGTTTCTTGCAGTTTATTATTTTTCATGTTTGACCAAAGATGTGAACCTTGCAGTGACTGAACAAATGCAAGTTGTGTTGGTTTTACATGTTTTTATGTGTGTTTAAGTGTGCTATACTGGTGCAGAGTTTTCAATAAACTTGTAATTCAGTATGTCTGTGTTAAAAAAAATGTTTTAAGTCGATTCAGCACTGTTTTACTCTATCAGATCGGTATCGGATCGGTATCGGCCGATTCTAAGCCTCAGATATCTGAATCAGTATCGGAAGTGAAAAACGTGAATCGGTGCATCCCTAGTCAGTATGGGGGGTGGGCAAAAATATTCTCATCTACTAAAGGGGGGCACGGCAGAAAAAGTTTGGGAACCACTGGTTTAGAGCATCCAATTAGAAGACCATTACAGTAGTCCTGTGACGGGCAGGGTGAGCAAAATAAAATGGAAGCGATCACGCCAAGTCTCAGGGAAAAAGGATGGTTTAATATAGAAAGTGCGCAAACCAAAACCCGTGAACTGATCCAAATTAAGGATATAATAACCAGCTGTCAACTGGTACAAAGACAAGACATATATAATCAAACAAACGACCCTCATGTGAGACGGATCACGGGCTCCGCCCACCCGAGGGACGAACACAACGTAATAATAGACAGGACATTTGCCGCTGTAGACGGGGGCGACCAGTAGGGGATCCTCCGTACCGTGACAGATCCCCCCTCCAAGCCGCACTCCCCTCCACCGGCTGTGCGGCACACAGCGGCAGCACACAAAACAAAGGGGCAGGAAGGCAGGGACAAGGCAGGGACACACCCCCTGCAGTCCAGGAGCTGAAACACAGAACACAAACATAGGTTAGCTCACCTCCCTGGGCGGGACCCTGGACCAACTGGGCCATCAATGAGATGACAACCACGGCCCAACCCCCATGGTGTGCGGACGGAGAGCAACAGCTCCCCACTCGTCCATGGTGCCTGAGTGCACAGGTGCCTGCCTGGGGCGCGGCTACTCCACCCACTAACCGCTCCCGGCTACATTACCTCTCGGAGCTGACCCCTGCCCTTTGCTAGGGGTCACCCCAGGCTCCTGGGGAGTCAACCCCTCCTGGGGCCCCTCATCGCAAGGTGGACTCCTCCACCCAACACAGGAGCACCAGAGACCAGGGCCCTGGCAAATCCGCCACAGAATCACCCTGGTCACCCCAAGCTCGAAGGGGAGGGTCTCCTTCAGGAGAACCCCATGCTGTCCGGGAGAGCCGCCTCTCGCCTCCAGGAACCTGCAAACAAAGCACTTCACAACCATAATTACACATAGGCGCCAAATCGGGAGAACCATGCGTCCTACCACACTATACATACACAACACACTTAGGCGCCAACATGAAACACATACGCGCATAACCCTGACTATTTTAACCCCACTACACAGGGGGGAGAGGACTCCTCCTCAGCAGGAGGTGACACCCTATTTCACAAAACCCCAGGCATACCTTGCCTACTTAATGGGGTTCAGGGGCACCTACCGGCTCAGGAATCCCTCCAAATGGTCAGGGCCTCCCTTAGGAGCTACGCCTGGCACGGGACCACAGCCGGTCGTCCCCCAACACACATTTAAGGGGAGGAGCATGCGTGGAATTACACACAACAAATCACGCCACAAGCTAGGACAAAATGAACACGAAAAGACAATATACAAATGGACAGGACCCACACATGCGTGCTCTGCAAATGGTAACGCACCCACTCCGGCTCGCGATCGCTCCCTAATTCCAACACAGGGATTACAGGGATTGCAGTTGCTCACAACAGACAACACGGAGAGCGAGGCGACAAAGACAAGAGGCTCTCACGTCTCACACGCACAACATTCTAACGTGTGCGTGCAGCACACTTCGGTCCCACTGTCCACACACATTACAACAAAAAAACGCAACGCATGTTCATAAAGAGAGGAGCCTTAAGGAAGTCACGGACTCTAATCCTCGCCGTGTTACATAACATACAGCAGACAAACAAACATTTAAACACAACGGGACAAGTGGTGACTGACCGAGCTCACTCTCTTATGAAACATACAACATACATACACCACGCAGACAAACACTTACCACGAGACATGACCACGAACGAAGGAGAAAGAAAAGGAGACTGGCGGCTTCCGAAAGCGGCTGGTTATTCTGTGACGGGCAGGGTGAGCAAAATAAAATGGAAGCGATCACGCCAAGTCTCAGGGAAAAAGGATGGTTTAATATAGAAAGTGCGCAAACCAAAACCCGTGAACTGATCCAAATTAAGGATATAATAACCAGCAGTCAACTGGTACAAAGACAAGACATATATAGACAAACAAACGACCCTCATGTGAGACGGATCACCCCCGTCCACCCGAGGGACGAACACAATGCAACAATAGACAGGACATCTGCCGTTGTAGACGGGGGCAACCAGTAGGGGGCCCTCCGTACCGTGACAAGTCCAATCTTGATGAGACAAAAGCATGGACCTGCTTCTCTGCATCAGCTAATGAAAATAAGTGTCTCAGCTTAGCAGTATTACGTAAATGGGAAAAGGCAGCCTTAGTGACATTGCATGTATGTGTGTCAAATGCAACATCCAAAACAATAGTGACACCTAAGCTTTTCGCGATAGATTTAGGTGTTACTGAAAAAACATCTAGGGTAAGGGGAATATCAGCCCAATTGCTTCTAGCAGCTTTAGGCCCAAGAATCAGCACCTCAGTCTTATCAGAATTTAGTTTAAGAAAATTAGACGCCTTCCCGTTTTTAATGTCCTGGACGTAGTTCTTAATCTTGAGAGTAGTAGTAATATCATCCGGATTGGAAGATATATACAACTGAGTATCATCTGCGTAGCAATGGAAGCGAATACCATGCCTACGAATGATAGCGCCCAGTGGTAGCATATATAATGAGAATAATATGGGGCCCAGTACAGATCCTTGTGGGACACCATATTTTACATTAGAATGCTCTGAGCATTCGTTATTTACTAGTACAAATCGGTAACGATCTGTCAGGTAGAATCTGAACCAGGAGAGTGCTTGACCTCTTATGCCAATGAGTGTCTCCAGCCTGTTAAGTAGAATATTATGATCAATGGTGCCAAAAGCAGCACTGGGGTCTAGCAGTATGAGAAAAGAAATTAACTCTGACTACGCCACCCCCGGGGGTATAAGCTCCCGAGGGAAAGTGAATTTGTTAACACCAACTCCTTGAATTAATCCCAATTACCAGGGTTTCCACACCATTCAGGTTGTTGCAATTAAGACAGAGACAGGGTCAGAATAGAAATGTTAATTATCAGAAGTAATCAATTTTATAATCTATTATATCTATTAATCTATTAATCTATTAAAATCTCAGCTCCCAAACACACACCTACTCACTCACACATCGGGTATGGTCATGGTAGACCAACAGAACAAATACAAATACTATAAAATAAGAACTAACTCAACCAGGCAGGGAGGGGCTTACCAAAGGGGATGACCGTCGCTACTAAAGTGGATCAGCAGAACCGCAGGAAGAATACACTGGCTTCGCACCCCAGTGACCCTACCCTACCCTAAGGGTGAACTCGCGAAAACACCCACCACCACCGGCAGCAGCCTCCCTACGGCTTGTCCCTGCTCCTGCCAAAAGAACAAAAGAAATAATCATTGGCCTTGTCCACCACCCCCCCAAAGAATGGCCGGGCACCCCAGGCCAGCAACACGACAATCCCCAAACACAGTGATCACACACCCGATAAGTTGCACACTTGACTCACTACTACATCCCAGAGGGCACTGCAAGCACCACACCCCTACAAGGGCACCACAAACGCCCCAACCACCCCCCAGGAGGAACCCAAGGCCCAAAGAACATAAACTAAACGAAACACAAAACACTACAATGGCGTCAAAACAAGAAATTAATACCCGCTTACGCACCCACACACACACACACACACACACACACACACACACACGAGCATGCTAGTTCTAACTAACGCCCCCGCTCTATCATATGCAAGGACGATGCTCGGCCCCTGCTCACGGCTATACCGCCGTGTGGCAGGGCCAGCACCACGTGCGAGTTCACTATTATAAAACATAAAATACCATGAAACAAAATAGCAGAACAGCAGCCGGAGCGAAGCCCAGCACGGCGAAGCTTGTTGTAGGCCCGGTAGAGAGAGAGAGAG
Organism: Brachyhypopomus gauderio; assembly: GCF_052324685.1. Lineage (NCBI taxonomy): Eukaryota > Metazoa > Chordata > Actinopteri > Gymnotiformes > Hypopomidae > Brachyhypopomus > Brachyhypopomus gauderio. The sequence goes on along the minus strand of NC_135211.1, from coordinate 1,480,705 downwards.
AGAGAGAGGGAAGATGGAAACACCCGGTACCCTATAAGCAAACAGATATAACCAGATTAGCCAACCCCTCAATAATTACTGCTCATAGTAGCGACGATATTAAAACACTACTTACCCCCAGTCTAATAGTACTAGACGCCAAGCCCAAGTACTAATCTCGGAGGTAACAGTCGCAAGATATAGAGCCTACATGGAAGGAGGAAACGTTAGCCACGACACTATAAAAATGTAACGTTAGCGAGTGCGTGACCGAATAATCACCTGATAAAAATCACAGGGAGACTGCGAGCTAGTTAACCCACTGTAATGGATTACAAGCGCGTAAGCACCAAGCGCAATAACGTTGAGAAGCCACTGCAGAAAGCTAGCCGCCGAGCTAACATTAACGATTGATGACTAACTTGCACTCCGATACCAGAGAAAACAATTTACCTACCTCCAGGAAGAGTGTAGTCTAAACGAACCCCAACCACAGCCTTGACAGAAATCGCCCACAGACGAACAGCATCAAACTAACGCCGATGACCGGACGGCGTAGGGCAGCCAGAACGTGCATCTGGCAGTGTCGGAGCCCTGAATTTAAGGTCCAGCCCTACGTGGAATGCCCGAGCAGCGTGATGACGCAACCAATGACGCGACGTGGCTGCAGCACCCGTAGTGGTGCCGAAGTACCACTACATCTGTAAGAAGGAAGAAAGTTGTGAAGAAACTACTTTCTCAAAAATTTTGGATATGAATGACAGATTAGAGATTGGCCTATAGTTGGACAGTTCCTGGGGGTTAAGACCAGGTTTTTTAATTAGCGGGTAATTTTAATTAGTTTTTTAATCGCTATGCAGTAATTCTTTAAGTAGATGGGTTGGTACAGCATCTAGTATGCATGTGGAGGGTTTAGCAGATTCCACCAGTGAAATAAGCTCCTCACAACCAATTGGGGAGAAGGACTCTTAACAGGATCAGCATCAGTGCTGACCAGACAGCTGTCAAGGTGCATATGCATTTTATATATATGTATATCTCTCATCACCTTGTGAGCCACAATGGGAAGAACCGCCTGGTCTTCAACTGTTCACACCAATATCAGGGACGGACGCTCAACCAGTATCTCCTGCCTGGCCCCACCCTTGGCGCCTCCCTTCTGGGCATTCTTGTGAGGTTACGTGAACACCCAGTGGCAGTCAGTGGAGACATCAAGGAGATGTTTCATCAGGTCCGCCTCCTCCCTGATGATTGTCACTTCCTAAGATTACTGTGGCGCGACCTGAAGGTCAGTGAGCCTCCTAAAACCTTTGAGTGGCAAGTCCTACCATTTGGTACTACCTGCAGCCCCTACTGCGCTGTGTACGCACTCCAGTGCCACATAATCGATTACACCAGGCCTGATGACAGCCTGAGGTTTTTACATGGACAACTGCCTGCAGAGTGTACACTCAACAGGTGAAGCCAAGCTGCTGGTGGACCGACTACAGGAACTGCTGCCTCTGCAGGCTTCCAGCTGTGGCAGTGGGCCTGCAATAACCCCAGCATCCTGAGCACCTACCCCAAGAAGCCAGATCAGAAAGCCTCGACCTGTGGCTAGCTGAGGATAAGTCCAACCCGCTGGAGTCCACCCTTGGCCTCAGCCGGAACTGGCGGACAGATACCTTCGGCTACAAACACAGACCAGTTGTATATGATGCCCCAACGTTGCGCAACATATACAGAGTTGTTGCCACACAGTACGAACCCCTGGGCTACCAGCTGCCCTACTCTACCCGGGCAAAGCTCATCATCCGTCAGCTGTGGGACAGCTTGGCTGGGACGACTCCAACCTGTCAACTGACCTCCTACAATCCTGGAAAATTTAACTCATGTACCTACCCCACACCGCCTTTCCTCTCTCTCTCTGGTGAATGTCCTTAAACCTTAAGCTCTGTTGCTGCAAGCCATTCCAGTGTTTTATCATCCAGGTCCATTAAACCATAAACACCATTTGGTGGCTGGAATTTGGGGCAGTTAGTCATCACATGTTCCACTGTCTGTAATGGGTCCCCACATTCACAGTGAGCACTGTCTACAAGACCCCACTTCTGCATTGATGCACCAAAACGTCCCACCCCTCTCCTCAGGCGATTAAGGGTTGTCCACTCCCTGTATTTAAACTTACAGTCATCAAGCTGCTAATTAAAAAACCTGGTCTTAATCCCCAGGAACTGTCTGGATGCAAACTGTCTGGATGCAAACTGTCTGCATGCGAACTCCAACAGACTACCAACTACTCTCAGCCAGGAAACCTGTCCTGTCTGGTAGTCGCCTCGTTACCCTGGCTCCTGATATGGACAAGTCCACAGCAGTTGGGGAGGTGCAAGGATAGCTGATTCGTTTTACGTGTTAGGCGTCATCCAACATGAGGCATTGGTCAGAATGCCAGGTAGAGGAATGACGAGGAGATGATGGGCTTGGTTATTGAATCGTATTCTTAGAGGTAATTCAACAGGTAACATTAATATTCACACACTGATTCACATCCATAACTTCATATCCACAGATTCACATTGTGAATTCACATTCACAGTAAAGCGAGATGAGTTGACATTTCTCAGAGTCTGAGAGGGTAAAGAAACAAGAAATAGAAATAAGAAATAAGGCACTATAAAATACAAATAACAATCTGTAATTACGTTAACAGTTAAGTGCCTGTAATACACTACCAATACAAACATAAAATCACTGGCGATTTACATTTACGGCATTTGGCAGACGCCCTTATCCAGAGTGACTTACAATTTTATACAAGTGAGCAATTGAGGGTTAAGGGCCTTGCTCAGGGGCACCTCAGTCATGGTCTCAGGTCTGGGGATCGAACCGATGACCCTCCGGTCACAAGACCAGTTCGCTAACCACTAGGCCACGGTCTCAGGTTGAGACTGTATAATGTCTGTTCTGTGACTGAGCTGTGGCCAAAGGAGGTAGTGCAAATGTAACATTCATCTCATGAGGACAAAGGAAAACTTCACCCGAAGTATTCTCAGACTGTATCAGATAGTGCTAAATGCTAATAACAGGCAACTTAGAAACATGTAGGCATCATATTTAACACATTTTAGACACGTTAGGGAAATGTAGGCTACACAATACATCCAAACAATATCGTAACTAACTTAGCATACATACGGATTTACAGACAAGTAAACGAAAACGGAGATACCCACAAAACAACAGCATGACTTACTTCTCGTCATTGGCTGTGAAGAAATGCCACCACCATTACTTAGGAACTAAAAGGAACTTGGCTTAAAGGTAAGATTTAGACTTGAGCATGCCCAACGAAGACAGCTCCGTTTCTAATACAGGCTGATGAAACAGGAAACACTAAACATGAAATCAGGAAATAAGGAATTTTCCTGGAATAAGAGTCCTGGCCTTTTGTACAGCTGTACTTTTTAATCCTGTAAAATTCACAATGCTGTTTACCTTCTCCAACATCATTCACCTTTACTAATGTTCACCCCCTAAAGAAACATATTAGCATAGTGTCAGCATAACTACCAAAGTTATCAGGATCATTCAGTGGAAAACATTTACCTCAGTGAGTCTTCATAGAGTGTCCTGTCCCCTTTTGTCTGTACAGCAGAGTGCTGATGACACAGCAAGAGCAAAAACAAAGAATAGGCTTTGTTATCCTTTACCTTCATCACATATATGAATTATGTCATCAACAAGGAAGCCATGTTTCCATTTGTGAATTTTTTTTATTGAAAGTTCCAGCTGATGTAGATATCTTCCATACAGGGTGGATCAGCAGGTCTGAAGGGTATGTATATGTTAATGTACATGTGCCTCTAAAGCACATAAAGCTAGTTGCATTTATGAAAGATTAGCTCAGCACACTGAGTATTGGTCGTGCTGATGGAGTTGGGCAGGTCTAAGACACTATTTAATTTTATTATATTTATATAGTGCTTTTTACAATACAGCTCACAATTCAGTTTTACAAATATTTGGATCCCTAAAGTTTAGGTCTAGATCCCTAATGAACAAACTGTACAGAAATCCTCTCCAGTAGTTTTGTGGCTAGCTCAGCCCAGACAGTGAATCAAGAACTTTGGTGCCAGCAGGAATAGAAACCTGATCCTTAACTGGAACTGTTTACGAATACAGATGCTGATATGCATATTCTTCTGTCAGTGTAAGTGCTATTACTGCAAATCAATGACAAGATGGGAAAAAATTACATCACTTCCTGAACTGAATCGACTCAAGTGTTTTTTTTCTTGAGGAAATTATTTAATGTTGAACACATACAGCATTCACAGTTTCAGCACTTTCAGATATAGTTATAATTTGTAAGAAATAATAGTATTACCTGCAAGAATGTAATGGTCATATCCCTGTAAGTAACTTTACATCTTTCCAGTGTGAGCCAACTGACAGTTTTGTAGATTATATTTTTAGAAAGTCAGAGTACTGTTGTAGCTACAGTTCAGAGCTGAAAACATTTAAATGAATAATAATGAGAAAATAAATATTTCTCTGAAAATTTGGATTATTTATTGTTATGAACAATCTGCTGTTGAGAATATACCATAAACAGCATTTTTAACTTACACTACACTACACCTACACTAAGGGGATGATAGTGTAGATGAGGAGGGGAGAGGGGATGATAGTGTAGATGAGGAGGGGAGAGGGGATGATAGTGTAGATGAGGAGAGGAGAGGGGATGATAGTGTAGATGAGGAGAGGAGAGGGGATGATAGTGTAGATGAGGAGAGGAGAGGGGATGATAGTGTAGATGAGGAGAGGAGAGGGGATGATAGTGTAGATGAGGAGAGGAGAGGGGATGATAGTGTAGATGAGGAGAGGAGAGGGGAGGATAGTGTAGATGAGGAGAGGAGAGGAGATGATAGTGTAGATGAGGAGAGGAGAGGGGAGGATAGTGTAGATGAGGAGAGGAGAGGAGATGATAGTGTAGATGAGGAGAGGAGAGGGGATGATAGTGTAGATGAGGAGAGGAGAGGAGATGATAGTGTAGATGAGGAGAGGAGAGGAGATGATAGTGTAGATGAGGAGAGGAGAGGGGATGATAATGTAGATGAGGAGAGGAGAGGGGATGATAGTGTAGATGAGGAGAGGAGAGGGGATGATAGTGTAGATGAGGAGAGGAGAGGGGATGATAGTGTAGATGAGGAGAGGAGAGGGGATGATAGTGTAGATGAGGAGAGGAGAGGGGATGATAGTGTAGATGAGGAGAGGAGAGGGGATGATAGTGTAGATGAGGAGAGGAGAGGGGATGATAGTGTAGATGAGGAGAGGAGAGGGGATGATAGTGTAGATGAGGAGAGGAGAGGGGATGATAGTGTAGATGAGGAGAGGAGAGGGGATGATAATGTAGATGAGGAGAGGAGAGGGGATGATAGTGTAGATGAGGAGAGGAGAGGGGATGATAGTGTAGATGAGGAGAGGAGAGGGGATGATAATGTAGATGAGGAGAGGAGAGGGGAGGATACTGTAGATGAGGAGAAGAGAGGGGATGATAGTGTAGATGAGGAGAGGAGAGGGGATGATAGTGTAGATGAGGAGAGGGGATGATAGTGTAGATGAGGAGAGGAGAGGGGATGATAGTGTAGATGAGGAGGGGAGAGGGGATGATAGTGTAGATGAGGAGGGGAGAGGGGATGATAGTGTAGATGAGGAGAGGAGAGGGGATGATAGTGTAGATGAGGAGAGGAGAGGGGATGATAGTGTAGATGAGGAGAGGAGAGGGGATGATAGTGTAGATGAGGAGGGGAGAGGGGATGATAGTGTAGATGAGGAGAGGAGAGGGGATGATAGTGTAGATGAGGAGAGGAGAGGGGATGATAGTGTAGATAAGGAGGGGAGAGGGGATGATAGTGTAGATGAGGAGAGGAGAGGTGATGATAGTGTAGATGAGGAGAGGAGAGGGGATGATAGTGTAGATGAGGAGAGGAGAGGGGATGATAGTGTAGATGAGGAGGGGAGAGGGGATGATAGTGTAGATGAGGAGAGGAGAGGGGATGATAGTGTAGATGAGGAGAGGAGATGATAGTGTAGATGAGGAGAGGAGAGGGGAGGATAGTGTAGATGAGGAGAGGAGAGGAGATGATAGTGTAGATGAGGAGAGGAGAGGGGATGATAATGTAGATGAGGAGGGGGGAAGTTAGGAAGGGGGAGGGGTAGTTGGGAGAGGGGAAGAATGAGGAGAGGTGAGGATAGAAGTGTAGGAGGAGGTGAGGAGAGCAGATGGAGGAGAGGGGAAAAGAGACAAAATAGAAAAAAGGAGCAAACACCAGGTTTTGGAAACAAATGAAAGTTAAATATCTTTACTTACACACACATTCACACAACTACTTACACACACACTCACAGAACTACTTACACACACACTCACACAACAATAATAGTAGAGTAACAATGAATGATTTTGATTTTAGAATTAACTCAGAGAAAGGTTATAAATGGAATGAACAAATATCCTATTATCATAAAGTAATACAATACAGTAATGTTTGCTAATATATTTATAGATGAATAAATGTTTAATTTGATTCCTATCATTATGTACTATTTGGTGATTTGTCAATTATTTGTAGCAGATGATAACCCCGTGAGTCTTGGTTCCTCTCTTTCTCTTCTCTCTTTCTCTCTCTAACCCCTGTGAGTCTTGGTTCCTCTCTTTCTCTCTCCATTGTTGCCTTTGATTTGCTCACTGGGGTCTCGGATATGTGAAGTTACATTTTGATAACAACTCAACTTGAAATAAGAAATCTAGAACTTATTTCTAGATTAAATATACTTACAGGGTGTTATATTTGTGTGTGTGTGTGTGTGTGTGTGTGTGCTGTCCCCTTGTGTGTTCATTCTAGGTCCGGTGCCAGGTTTTCCATTGTGTAGCCATTCCATGGCTCTGTTCCATTCCTTCCAGGATGTCAGGCCAGCCAGTATAATGGATAAAAAGGCACTTCGTTGATCAAGATGGAGGAGGAATATTGTTGGATATTGAGGAAGAGCTGTTGGTGCATTGTGTTGGTGTTCATGGTTTTAAGATTCCTTGACTTAGCGCATTTAACCCTGTTTTTCCCCTAGAAATCATGACCTTGCTTGTCTCTTTATTTGGCCATCGAAATACATTTTTTATATAGCTTTAGTTTTGGACATTACATACATTGCTGTGTGAATTTTGTTAGGGAAAGAGGCTGGGTCTATGTGTGTTTCCTTTATTTGTACAGGTTTTGTTATTGTGTGTTTTTCTTTTCTATAGTATGGATTTTGTTATTGTTGTTATTCTGGTCAGGGTCAAGTCAAGTCAAGTCAAATTTATTTATATATTTTTATAACACATGTTGTCACAAAGCAGCCTTACAATCTTATGGGTCCAGATCCCTAATGAGGTGACAGTGGCAAGGAAAAACTCCCTATGATGGTGGGGATTAGGTAGAAACCTCGGGAGGACCAAGACTCACAAGGGAACCCATCCTTCATTGGGCAGCCTATTAGCTCCTACCTGAGCTACGTGCTGTATAGTTACTCATTACAATTATAATCATGTTAGCTGGCGCTGTCACCGTGTCAAGCGATCAGTCTGTCTTATGAGAAAACTGTGCATGCTCCGGTCGCGTCTCGTTTACTCTGCTGCTGCCTTCACTGAACACTTGAGCTTCGTAATCTAGGGTCACTTGACACGTTGTGACTACCGCAAGGGTCCGCACGGCAAAAAAGACACAATCGCAGTGGCTCCGCCCATGTGCGTTGGCCACGCGCGGTCGTGTCGTGAGGTCGTGCACCTCTCGATTTTTGTGCGTGCGAAGTTACAAGGTGTATTTCATGCACTTGTACGACACTTTGAAGATCCAAACGTTACCGTTAAACGTTAGCGGAGGGGTTTAAAATGGACACAGCGAGAAAAAAAAAACAGATTTAAAGTGTGCAGAAACAGTCTGAATCGTCGTTTGAACTAACCTAGTTTTTTTGCCGGGACCTAATATTAAAAAGAAGAAAAACCGGGACAAACCGGGACAGCCCAGGAAAACCGGGACAGGCACGTGAAAACCAGGACAGGTGGCAACACTAAAAGAAAAAATTCAAAAATTTATCTTCAAACTTGAAGAAACACATCAATGTAAGTTATATGCTAGTTTGGTTAGCTATCTTTTTTTTTTTTTCGGCGTGAGAAATCGGAAGTGTGGCGTGAGAGCGTGTGAAGGCGGTCAAATGCGTGTGTCTCACGCTCAATGCATGAGAGTTGGCAACCCTGTAACTAACCTAATTTTGTTCATGACGTGCTGCAGTATTCACTTAACTTCATAAAGTTATCATAATCATAAAGGCGATGTCACGCTGAGTTGTGTTTTTAGCATATGTAAGCTGTGTCTCTTTTCATGCTGACTAATCATGTGCCCATTTTTATAGTGTAGTGTTTTTATAGGTTAAGGGCATTTATTGAAGGTAAACGCAGGGCAGTAGACTCACCCTTAGAATCCGATGGATGGATTTTACGTCCAAAATACACCTCGTTTTCTCAGCTAAATTAAGGTGAACTTGTACTTTTGCATCAAACCTACGACGTAGCGGGACATAGGTTATCTGTTTTTTGTGTACAAACTGTTAAGCCCAGTTTTTAAGTTGCTACTTGTTTGTACATACAGAACACTTGTATTTGTGGTCTTTCACATCTTTGATTTGTAAGTGATATATAAAAACAATTGATAATCAAATACGGCTTTCTTTAATTAATTCAAAGCAATACTTGTACTTTTTACTTTCAGTATGTGACGGGCAGGGGTGAGCAACTAAAAAGGAAGCGATCACGCCAAGTCTCAGGGAAATAGGATGGTTTAATAGAAAGTGTGCAAACCAAAAACCCGTGCATGGTTCCAGATTAAGGAAATAATAACCAGCAGTCAACTGGTACAAAGACAAGACATATATAGACAAACAAACGACCCTCAGGTGAGACGGATCACGGGTCCTGCCCACCTGAGGGACGAACATCACATGACCAAAAACAGGACCGCTGCCGCTGTAACCGGGGGCGACTGGTAGGGGGCCCCCCCACAACGTGACAGACCCCCCCACCAAAGCCGCACTCCCCTCCGGATGTGCGGCTTACAGCGGCAGCACACAAAACACAACAAAGGGGCGGGAGGGCGGGGACAAGACAGGGACCTGTTCCCTGCCGTCCTGAGCTGAATCACAAAACACATAAAAGCTCCTCGTCACAGGACGCAGACCAGGCAGGGACCCGTTCCCTGCAGTCATGGAGCTGAAAACATAAAACACATAGGTTAGCTCGCCTCCTGGGCAGGACCCTGGACCGACTGGGCCGTCAACAAGACGATAACCACGCCCCGGTCGGTCACAGGGCCCTCGCACCCTAACCGGCCTTAGGCCGCTTAAGGCCTGGAGACCCCACTAGGTCCGGGAGTGCCGCAGTCCACCACCAGGAGCGACCTGCAACACATCACACACACACGCACACAGACGACACACAACATATAACACGCACTGCCCTGACCTTTGCACCCCCTTAGACCCAGGGAGGAGGGGACCCCTTCTTGGCATGAGGAGACACCCTGTCCATACACCCCAGGCATCCTCAGCCTACAAAGGGGTACAGGGGCTCCTCCCTGCTCAGGGGTCCCTCCCAAAGGCCAGTTCTCCCTAAGGAGCAGCGCCTTCTGAGCCACATGCCGTGGCTCAGGAACCCCATAGCTCCCCCCCAAAAACATATTTAGGGGGGGCCCCTCCGGGGAACAACAAAACAAAAAACACAGACACAACATATAACACACACGCACCTAAGATGCCCTCCGTGCCACCTCCAGTGGCACGGGACCTCAAATGGGCCCCACCCCACACACAATGAAGAGGGATGCAACAGAGGAATTCCCAACATTCCCCACACATTCCCAACGGGAAACTTACAAAAAATCAAGCAGGCGCAGAATCTCAGATTCCAGTAAACCTCACTAGTAATGTATTTATAGATTTTTTTGATAATAAAATAGAGAATATTAGACAAAATATAAAACCTTTTATTAGCAATACAACTGGTATGTCATCTGGTTTGGTTGATATCGATTTAAATCGCATACTGGGAGAAAAACTTGATGCTTTTCATCCACTCCCACAATCAGAATTAGAGAAAATAATTTCTTCCTTAAATTGTGCTACCTGCACACTAGACTCGGTTCCCTCAAAGTTATTAAAAGAGGTATTACCAGCGGTAACTGAACCTCTTCTAACTATAGTTAACTCATCCATTACAATAGGTCACATGCCCAAATCATGTAAATTAGCAGTTATTAAACCTCTGATCAAGAAACCAAATCTTGATCCTACTGTACTATCTAATTATAGACCCATTTCAAACACATCATTTATATCCAAGATCATAGAAAAAGCTGTTGCCCAGCAATTATGCCTATATCTGCATAGGCATCACATATTTGAAAAGTTCCAATCTGGTTTTAGGCCCCATCACAGTACTGAAACAGCATTAGTTAAAGTAACAAATGACCTCCTCCTTGCTTCAGATCAAGGCTATGTATCGCTGTTAGTGCTTCTTGATCTTAGTGCAGCTTTCGACACAATTGATCATAGGATCTTGCTAAAAAGGTTAGAACGCTGGGTTGGAGTCTCTGGCACAGCCCTTTCATGGTTTCATTCTTACTTAACAAATCGCTATCAGTTTGTAGAGCTCAATAATATTCCATCCAAACGTACAAAAGTTAAATATGGGGTCCCGCAAGGCTCCATTCTAGGACCACTATTATTTACATTATATATGCTACCATTGGGCACAGTTATAAACAAACATGGTGTAAATTTTCACTGCTATGCAGATGACACTCAACTTTACATATCAGCCAAACCTGATGACAAACTCAGTTTAAGAAAAATTGAGGACTGTGTAAGAGATATTAAATGCTGGATGTCTCTAAACTTACTCCAACTTAATGAGGACAAAACAGAAGTTCTCCTTCTGGGCCCTAAGGCCTCAAAACAGAAAATTCCAGATCTAATGCTTAATCTCGCAGGCTACCCCATTACACCTGGCACAGTAGCCAAAAACCTAGGCGTCATACTCAACTCTGACCTATCATTTGATAAATACATAGATAATACTACTAGGAAAGCTTTTCTACATCTCCATAACATTGCTAAATTAAGAAATGCATTATCACAGGATGATGCAGAAAAATTGGTGCACGCCTTTGTTAGCTCTAGATTAGACTACTGCAATGCGCTACTGTCAGGATGTTCAAATAGGAATCTAAATAAACTTCAAATAGTTCAAAATGCCGCAGCCAGGGTTCTGACCAGAACTAGAAAATTTCAGCATATCAGTCCAGTCCTATCAGCCCTGCATTGGCTCCCAGTTAAATTCCGTATTGACTTTAAAATTCTTTTATTAACTTATAAAGCATTGCACGGGCTTGCTCCTGAGTACCTTCAGGAATTTATTTCCTATTACAAACCCCCACGCCCACTAAGATCACAGGGTGCTGGTCTTTTATTAGTTCCAAAAATTAACAAGGTAACAGCAGGGGGAAGAGCCTTTTCTTGTAAGGCCCCCCAGCTTTGGAATAATCTTCCTAAATGCGTCCGGGACTCCGACACAGTCACAATCTTTAAGTATAGGTTGAAAACCCACTTATTTAGTTTAGCGTTTGATAATTAATATCCCCCCTTAGATTAAGGTACAGATCCATGGGTTCACAGGCGAAGGGTTTTATGGTAGACTGGGGCGCTGGTGCTGTCGCCCTGTCACTGCTCGTGGTCACTCAAGTTTGTTGACAGTGCAGTGAACGAATGCCATTGTCTCAGAATGCCCCCAAGCCTATGTTACCTTCTGGTTCTGCCTTTTTAGCTAGGCTGTAATAATTTAACTTAATGCCGGAGTTGCTGCCACACTCCGGAAATGTTTATAAATTCACCTGTCCTGTATATGTCCTCATACAGAGCTAATTTTCCCTGTTTCATTTCTCCACATGGCTGCCCGCCTGCTTGAGGAATAATGAGATGAGGAGACCAGCGATCCATCCTGGGCCAGCCACCTCCTACCTAACCGGATGCATACATCATGATGGACATTATTACATATTTTTCCTTTTCTTTCTCTTCTTTCTGTCTAAATTGTTGTTGTTGTCATGGTGACCGGTGTCGGCCAGAGGAGGATGGGTCCCCCCCCCTGAGTCTTGGTTCCTCTCAAGGTTTCTTCCTCATGCAAAAAAACTAGGGAGTTTTTCCTTGCCACTGTCGCCTTTGGCTTGCTCACTGGGGGCTAGGACTCGGCACTTGTAAAGCTGCTTTGTGACAACAACTGTTGTAAAAAGCGCTATATAAATAAAATTTGATTGATTGATTGATTGACATAAAACAAAGCACGCTACACTCTAGGACAAAACGAACACGCAAAGACAGAACACAAACAAATGGACAGGACCCACCGATGCGCACGCTCTGCGGAGCACGATGCGCCTACTCCAGCTCTCTCTCTCTCACCATTTTCCCAACGGGATCCGCAGATCTTTGGAGAGAGAGAGCTATACGCGAACGGCTTGCACGTCACGCCCACAGCGACGCGTCTCTCTGGCTCGCAGTCGCTCACCCCCGTCACCGCGGGATATCGGGTGAGCGAGGCGAAAGGAGCAGAGAGACGCCTGCGTTACACGCGTTCTAGCGCGCAGCACGCATCGGTGGACCCGTCTACACACACACACGAACACCACCAGCGAAACACACACACCACGGCACACTCACACACTCGCTCACGTCCGCGTCGTTATTAAAACACAACACAACGTACATACACACACACACACACACACACATACAGACGATAACGGACAACGGACGTGAGCAATGTGAGGCACCGGAAGTTTCGCTGGGCGAGAGCGGAGTCTACCGGTCCCCAGCTCTAGTCACCGCCGTGTGATTTTATGGGTTTTACACAAACAGTTAAACACGGCGGGACGAGTGGGGACAGACTCACCACACTCTCAGACAATACACGACAAACACACAACACGTAGACAAACACTTACCACGAGACATGACCACGAACGAAGGAGAAAGCAAAGGAGACTGGCGGCTTCCGAAAGGGTGGCTGGTTATTCTGTGATGGGCAGGGGTGAGCAACTAAAAAGGAAGCGATCACGCCAAGTCTCAGGGAAATAGGATGGTTTAAACATAAAGTGTGCAAACCAAAAACCCATGCATGGTTCCAGATTAAGGAAATAATAACCAGCAGTCAACTTGTACAAAGACAAGACATATATAGACGAACAAACGACCCTCAGGTGAGAAGGATCACGGGTCCCGCCCACCTGAGGGACGAACATCACGTGACCAAAAACAGGACCGCTGCCGCTGTAACCGGGGGCGACCGGTAGGGGGCCCCCCCACCAGAGGTGGGCAGTAACGAAGTACATTTACTTAATGTCACGTCCAGCCCCTCCCTCCTCCCTGGTCCCGCCTAGCTCCCGCTCCCATTCGTCTCTCCGTCTGTCTGTCACGCCCTCGTCGTTTGTCTTGCACACCTGAGTCTTGTTTCACCGTCTTGTCTCTGTGTATAAAAACCCCCTAATGTTGTTCTCCGTTGTCGGTCATTCCCTGTACGTGAGTCCCTCGCTGTTCCTCTGTTTTGCCTTTGGTCCGTTCATGCGATTGTCCTTGTGTGTAAGTCCCTCGTTTTCCCTTTGCCCTGCTTCATAGTCTGGTTATGTTATAGTTCTTGTTCTCCCTCTCTGCTTCGTTCTTAGCCTTCGTTTGTTTTGTTTTCCCATGTTCAGCGCGTATGTTTTCCTTGTGCATATCCCTAGTCTTCTGTAATCTTTTGTACTTCCATGTCTCATTGTTTGCTTAGTTTAAGTTTACGGTTGTGTTATCCCTGTATCATATGTTCTTCCCCTCCGTATGCTTACATAGTTCTCAGGTTGTTATGGTCTATACATTCACGTTTCCCTGTTGGTTAGCTTACCTGTTTAGTTGGTGTCCTCTCCCTATTGTTTAGTATAGTCCCTCTGCCCTCTGTGTTATATTTGTGTTTGTTACTTTCCTTATTAAACCCCCCTGAATATTGCACTTGCGTCACTCCTGCTACCTCCTGCCCCCGTGAAACGTTACACTTAAGTACTGTACTTAAGTACAGTTCTTGAGTATTTGTACTTTACTTAAGTTGATTTTTTTTTAATACTTATGACTTTCACTTCACTACAGTTGAATAACAAATACAGTACTTATCACTCCACTACATTTCTGTCCAGCTCTCGTTACTCGTTACTTCCACACACAACTCTCCTCCCCTCCCCCGATAGTATTTTCACAGGTGACAGCCTATCAGCAATCAAGGATGTGTCGGTGAGGTGTAAAATCAAGTTCGGTTATTTTCCTAAATAACAGCAACATGAGCGGAGACGGCGGTGATGGAGCATGCCAGGGTTGCCAAGTTTTCAAGATCGCTTGGAGGGAGATTTGAACCTGGACTTGGTGGCGAGTGTAAATTGTTGATCGGGGGGTGGCGAACGTTACCGGGGCGGTGAAAAATGGACACAAATTAAGTATTATATCGCGATCGCCGGTGGTTGATAGATATAGATCAGAGGTAAATAAACTAGATTTTTTTTCGGCGTGAGATATCGAAACTGTGTAGTGAGAGCGTGTGAAAACGGTCAAATGCGTGTGTCTCACGCTCAATGCGTGAGAGCTGGCAAACCTGGCATGCTCTTTTGCACCCATGGCCGTATCTCGACAAAATGTTCCAGTTTTCTGAACGGATGAATCATTCCTATCATTTTAAATGCATGCTTTGTTTGCCAAAAACAAACTATATCACTGCATACCAAAATTCACCGTCCCACCTGAGAAAGTATATTAGGGTATGCAGCCTAAATGTTTTGTTAAGTGACTATGTAGTCAGAGGAGCTTTGCAGTAAGGCTAGTGAAATGACTTTGCCTGCTCACTCCACTGCTAGGTCTGCTAGGATCACTATAAATAATGTTAACATTATATTGGCAAGTAATTCAAACTACGGAAACATCAATAAGGGAAACCGTGTGGGTTAATCGAATCTTGTCAAATAATGTTTCCATTCTAATGTCAGTGTAGAATTAATGTCAATAATTCTAATGTGGCTGTGATTTCTAGTTTGAAAAGAGTTTGTTAGCATGTTGGGTGGCATGGAGTTGGTGGGCTTTAGCCATACTGCAAAAGGTTGTAGCAAGGTTAGACTACCAAGATGCCACACTGCTAATTTTACTTTGTCTTTGTTTATATTGACTGTAGCATAATGTTGTATTGGATGACTGAATACCTAACTAGCAAAGAGAGAAAACCGTCATTTTATTATTGACTTTTAATATGGTAACATAATTTGCTTAAACAGGTTAGGCTAGGCTAATCAGTGAATTGTGGTTTTAGAAAATGTTTTTGTTCCTTAAACTAAAGTGTAGGTTAAACTTTTCTGCTACCACTACCTGAATGATGTACATCATTGGAATATGCCTTATGGATTATTATCAAAGACTGTATGAATATTATGCCCAAAGAGGATTTGGTAGGATGTATAATACTTTTAAACTATAACTTTTTTACAAATGTGACGGAAGGTGTACTTTAATACTTAAGTATTTTTAAAAGCAAGTACTTCAGTACTTTCACTTAAGTAAGATTTTGAACATGCAACTTTCACTTGTATCGGAGTAGCATTTGACCAGTGGTATCTGTACTTTGACTCAAGTAATGAAATTGAGTACTTCGTCCGCCTCTGCCCCCCACAACGTGACACAGTACTTGAGTAATAAATTTTAGAATAAACTACTTGCAATACTTAAGTACAAAAAATGCTGAATACTTCTGTACTTCTACTTAAGTAAAGTTTTTAAACACTTCAAATTCTACTCAAGTCAATTTTTTGATAGAGTACTTGTACTTTTAATCAAGTATGGGTCTCTAATACTTTATACAACACTGCTAGTTGTTTCCTTGATCATCATATATTTGGTTTTCTGTGCTCTTTATTGAGTCTTTTCGTTATTGTTCCCTGATCGTTCTTTAGTAAGGTTTGTTACATTCGCCAGGTCTGTTTTGCGTTAGTCCGGTTAATTGTATTTTCATTTTGAATGCGGTTGTTTGTTTACTGTCTGTGTGATAACCCGTTCGCCTTTTGTGTATTCTCTGTTGTGTCCGAGAGGTATTATTTAATGAGCCTGTTGTACTACCACTCACCTAAGGAGTTTTGCCATTGCATTTGCAGTGTCTAGTTGTCTGGAAACTCCGCGTGTGTATGTACATATAATGCCTCACCGTTCAAGAGCGATTCGAGTTGATCTGGTTAGGAGACAGGAGGCTCCTTCCAATAAATCTGACTCTCAGCAGCATTTGCGTCCTTTTCCTAGTTCTCGTTCGGTACACATTCCTTATGTCAGGGTCACTCCTGAAATTGTTGGACAAGTTGTGTTTATTTTTGGAGATTGGAAAATACAAACATTTGTAGTAATTGCATAATACAGAGATTTAAAGTTAGTCACTTTTACTTACTTTTTATTAATTCTTTTTCATTTGGTTGTTGTACCCATCATATACTTTGTTATGACCCTTCCACAAAGGTAAGGTTACAAATTGACAACAGCAAGATTTGTGTAATTATGCATATTTATGCAATATGAATACAAATTACACCATTTCCAACAAATCCAATCTGCTCTACTCTGGACCAACTTTGTGAATATATGAACCAGATAATAAGTCAGTGTATTTGCATGTACAAAATATATGTACTGTATGTATTAATGTCAGTTAATGTGAGTAACTATAGATAGTATATGATATTATATAGATAATATATGTACTGTATGTATTAATGTCAGTTAATGTGAGTAACTATAGATAGTATATGATATTATATAGATAATATATGTACTGTATGTATTAATGTCAGTTAATGTGAGTAACTATAGATAGTGAATAGAAGTGAATGGAGACAAAAAGGTAAATGTTACAATTGCTTCTATTAAGCCCAGGGTCTTTATACCTTAGTTCCCTCTCTCTCACTCTTTCTCTCAATCTCACTGTCTCACACACACACACACACACACACACAAAGAGAGAGAGACAGACACAGAGAGAGAGAGAGAGAGAGAGAAAGCTATAAATGTTTATTAGTCCAGATGTATACAAGAGGTTAGAGGCTAGTTCTCTATTCTCATGCTCCACTTTTAAATGCATTCATAATGTAACAGCGTGTGTGTGTGGTAGTGGTTGCCAGGGGGCGGGGCAAGTCTTTGTGTCTGAGGGGATTTTTATTATCAATAAAATGTTTTGGCCTAGCAAAGTTTAGGAAACTTAGCATGTAACAGGCTTGTTGGCTTGTAATGGCAAAACACAACAAAGTTACATAACAACATAAAAGCACCATTTTCATTTTGTAACCGTCCACACACACACACACACACACACACACACACACACAGCTCTCTAATTAAAGAAAATATACCAACAGAGTGCAACAGCAGGTCAGAGCTGACTAGATCACTCCCATGACACATGTTAAATATATTCTAATATGCACTGTTAATGTAGCAACATTGATCTCTCTCTCGCTCTCTCTCTCTCTCTTTCTTGCAGGTCCTAGTATAAAGGCCCTCCCCCCACACACAGACTGATAAAGAGGGATGGAGTGATGAGGAAAGGTGGCACAAAAGGGAGAAAATAAGAACATAGGAAACAGCACTAGTGAGATAGACTACACTTCTATCTCTCTCTCTCACACACATATCAGGCAATCATCTAATTCATGTTGACAGCTACTCTGGGAGTAAGGAGGGTAGAGTAGTTATGGCTCCACCTCACCATACAAGAAGAACATTCATAGAAGATGCAACAAACATTCAGTCTGAGATCTGAGAAAGCAGTTAATCGGGGGAGATGGTCCCTCTTAAGAAAACATCCTCTCAGACCAGCACAGGTGTAGCAGACTGTTACGTTTGAAACGGGCAGACGTGACACAAATGCAGGTATGAAGTAGATTTATTAAATAACTAAGACAAATTAAGAAAACTAGGCAAAGGGGAATACACAGGGCTAAAGGGGTAGCAAACAGACACAGCAACACGGCAAGATCACTAACAGACACGGACTAAGTAAGACAAGAACTCTAAACACTGTGAACAACGAGGCAAACGCTATAGGAATAGTATAGGAACAGCATGGAGAGCTAGGGCAAACCACACAACACGGGCAACAAGAAGGAACAGGTATAGGGAACCAACCGAACTAACCGTAAACTAACCGAAATGCATAAAAACAATCCGAGGAATAAAAACAGGGAGATCACAAGAGCGGAATAAGAATCAACGAAGTAGAACTTACAAATACCGTGTAAAAAGAAACAATGACTGACAGGGATCACTAGACACGACAGGGAATAAATACACAGAAACACCAGGGATAAACAAGACACAGGTGAAGTAATGACAGAAGGGAAACTATGGAAACAGGGAAACAAGGTGGGGCTAGGGCAGACGACACAGGAATGGGAAGGAGGCCAGGGCACGATTCGCATGGACTCGGGCTCGGTTCGCTTCTAGTGTGAGCGCTATCAGTGCCCGGGCCCGCTTGGTGCCTCGTGTGATTGGTTCATTTTGCCGGAACTCAAACATGACGTCAGTGATGTGACGCTCACGTTAAACAATCATGGCGTCAAATGACATGATCGATAAATCTGTGCTTGCACCGTGTTTCTGCACTCCCAAAACGACTCCAAAAATACAATAAAAAGAGAATCGTGAACTCCATAGTGTTGTGTGAGCGCGCTTTTTTTCCAAATAAAGCGGCGTTGTGATGACGTAAGCGTGCTCGGGCCGGGTTGCTGAAGCCAGTGTGAGTGCAGGCCAGAGGGGGAGTGGGGAGGGGGGATAACCGGGCCCCAGCACGGAACCAGCAAACCGTGCCTAGTGTGAGTACGCCCTTATAGGTGCTGGGGTTTCATTAGGTTTCATTAGTAAGTACTAAAGGCAATGAATAAATACCAATATCATATCATCATCAGTGATGATGCCACATGTAATGTAAGGATCAGGCAGAGAAAGATCCAAGTGCAGAATAGAGATTTCTTTATTGCAGACAGTTCAGAGACTAATGGTGAATAGTGCAGAGTATGACCTTCAACACAACATACAGGAGAGCGGGGTGCGTTGTCTAGAGGACACTGCCCTGTCTCTGTCTCATCCTGAACAAGAACATAGAGGACACTGCTCTGTCACTGTCTCCTGAACAAGAACACAGAGGACACTGCCCTGTCTCTGTCTCCTGAACAAGAACGAACATAGAGGACACTGCCCTGTCTCTGTCTCCTGAACAAGAACATAGAGGACACTGCCCTGTCTCTGTCTCCTGAACAAGAACATAGAGGACACTGCCCTGTCTCTGTCTCATCCTGAACAAGAACATAGAGGACACTGCCCTGTCTCTGTCTCCTGAACAAGAACATAGAGGACACTGCCCTGTCTCTGTCTCCTGAACAAGAACACAGAGGACACTGCCCTGTCTCTGTCTCCTGAACAAGAACATAGAGGACACTGCCCTGTCTCTGTCTCATCCTGAACAAGAACATAGAGGACACTGCCCTGTCTCTGTCTCCTGAACAAGAACACAGAGGACACTGCCCTGTCTCTGTCTCCTGAACAAGAACGAACATAGAGGACACTGCCCTGTCTCTGTCTCCTGAACAAGAACGAACATAGAGGACTCTGCCCTGTCTCTGTCTCCTGAACAAGAACACAGAGGACACTGCCCTGTCTCTGTCTCCTGAACAAGAACATAGAGGACACTGCCCTGTCTCATCCTGAACAAGAACACAGAAGACACTGCCCTGTCTCTGTCTCCTGAACAAGAACGAACATAGAGGACACTGCCCTGTCTCTGTCTCCTGAACAAGAACGAGCATAGAGGACACTGCCCTGTCTCTGTCTCCTGAACAAGAACACAGAGGACACTGCCCTGTCTCTGTCTCCTGAACAAGAACACAGAGGACACTGCCCTGTCTCTGTCTCCTGAACAAGAACACAGAGGACACTGCCCTGTCTCTGTCTCCTGAACAAGAACGAACATAGAGGAGACTGCCCTGTCTCTGTCTCCTGAACAAGAACGAGCATAGAGGACACTGCCCTGTCTCTGTCTCCTGAACAAGAACACAGAGGACACTGCCCTGTCTCGGTCTCCTGAACAAGAACACAGAGGACACTGCCCTGTCTCATCCTGAACAAGAACACAGAGGACACTGCCCTGTCTCTGTCTCCTGAACAAGAACACAGAGGACACTGCCCTGTCTCTGTCTCCTGAACAAGAACACAGAGGACACTGCCCTATCTCTGTCTCCTGAACAAGAACATAGAGGACACTGCCCTGTCTCATCCTGAACAAGAACACAGAGGACACTGCCCTGTCTGTCTCCTGAACAAGAACATAGAGGACACTGCCCTGTCTCATCCTGAACAAGAACACAGAGGACACTGCCCTGTCTCATCCTGATCTGATCCTGAACTGCCCTGTCTCAGTCATCCTGCAGTGCAGAGGACACCAATGCTACATCCAGCAACTTGAAAAGTGTGTCTGCTGCCAATCCAGACCTATAGAACGCCCCAGCCGATTCCACCTCACCTCCACTGGGTGCTGCTGATACCACTGCATCTCTAGATCCTCTGGTGCTGCCAAACCTCCAAATCTGATGGCCTCCATGCTTCCAGCCAAGTCAAGTCAAGCCAATTTTATTTATATAATGTTTTTTACAACACGTCACAAAGCAGATTTACAATGACCAGTGTCATGAGGGGTCACTGACCCATTGCTTTCCACCCAAATCATTGCCACGAACTATAGTGAATGCCTGACATGACTGAGCTCCACACCTTCATATGTAGTACATTACCTGAAGGTTCGATGCCTACAAATGATGGTGCCTAATTGTAGCATATATAATGAGAATAATAGGTGGCCCACTACAGAATCTTGTGTGACATCATATTTTTCTTTTGTGCATTCTGAGCATTCATTATTTACAAGGATAAATTGGTATTGATTCGTCAGGTAGGATTTGAACCAGGAGAGTGCTTGCTGACTAAAGTAGTGATGACTTAATATCCTCTGATAAAGGACAACATTCTACTAGATAGGCTGCAGCCACTAATTGGCATAACAGCACTCTTAGCACTCCTTATGCCAATGTCTCCAGCCTCTCCAGTATAAAATGAGTATATGGTGTTGAAAGCAGCACAAAGTTCTAAGAGAATATGAAAAGAAATATATCCTTTATCAAAAGATATTAAGAGATCATGAATTACTTTAGTCAGCGCAGTTTTGGTGTTGTGGTGGGGTTTAAATTCAGACTGAACCTGAGGACACGATCTGTCTGCAAAAAAATAGAGACTAGAGAATTGTGAAGAATCTACTTTCTCTATAATTTTGGAGATGAAGGAGAGATTAGAGATCTGAGGCCTTTAGTTGGACAGTTCATGGGTGTGACAGGCAGGTAGTGCGAAATAAAATGGAAGCAATCACGCCAAGTCTCAGAGAAAAAGTAGGATTTAATTCTTTAAACATGTTAAAACAACATGCTAGATGTTTGTTTAGATGTATATTTTGCATTTTTGTTGGTGCCATAGCATTTGATATGACATTTTTACCATTTTTAACCAATTAAAGAATCACATTAAATCATTAAAAGAAGTCACATTACATTGTCAAATGGTGTAACCACAAAAGCATGACAAGTATTAAATAATTCAGCCTTCTAGAAGTTATGTAAGTGTAATGAAATAAGTGATTTATTATGAAATATAATTTCAATTTATATTTAAAATATTTTATTTCTAAACTAAGATAATATGGGATTTTGGTGTACTAAGCAAGTCAATATGCCATAGGCATGAATGTTTTCTCTCTAATCTTGGGTCAGTTGGTTCAAAATAATTTTAATTAAAGATGAATAAAAAGTTATGAAGTTAAGTGATTTAGGTGTATGAATTAAATGTGATAACAATCTAATAGATATTTTTTTTACTATATAAAACAATACTTTTAACAATGAAGAAACATTGATCTCTGATTATAGTTGTCACGTATGGCTACACCCCCTCTCCTAGCTGTCACTCTGGGTTCCCTCGTGTCTGTGTTCCTTGCCTGTTTATCCCGCCCTGCTCGTTTGTCTCTGTGATTCCTCGTTTGTTACCACGCCCCTGTGTTATTGTTATCACTTGTCCCTTGTTTCAGTTCAGTGTTAAGTCCCGGTCATTCCCCAGTCTGGTTATCTGTGGTTTTGTGCTTTGTGCATCCTGTCGGTTTATGCTGTTAGCCTGTTGTCAATCCCAGTCGTGAGTTTACGCTTTATGTTTTCAGTTTTCCGTGTTTCCTGCCTGTTCTGTGGTTCCCCGTCGTGGTTTAAGTTCCCTGTCTGGATATGCCCATTTACCTTACATGTTCTGGCTGCCCTCCCGGTTTGACCCACGCCTGTCCTTTCGACCATGGTTTCGGTATTGCCTTTAATAAATCTCGCTCTCCTCAGCGTTTGTGTCCGCCTCCTCGCTCAGTAGCGCGAGCTACATTACATAACCACAGATCATACGAGGACACAGCAATGGAGCAAGACTCCGGTGAGTTTAGTCGCTGTAACGAGTTGTTGGCTGCTTCCATGCAGTTTAACTCTCGTGTGTTACACCGCGAACGAACCGGAGACAGGAATACCCCTGGCGCTGTGGGAACAAGGACGTCTCGTCGCAAGCAGAGGAAAGCGCAGTCACTCACTACTGGCTTTCGCGACGAGACTCCTATCGAGCGCTCTGTGTCTGCCCGGCTTGGCGAACACTACAGGCAGGAGCAACCTGTAGTGCAAGTCACGGGCAGACGGAATGAATGCACAGACGAGCGTTGGCTTAACCCTCGGTTTGCTCTCCATGACCACTGTGAGCTCCCGACGCCTCGAGGGAGGCAGAGCCGTCGCAGAGAGAGCAACCGAGAGGCTTCTGTGTCTGTGTGTTCTTCTAGGCTCGCCCAGGACCACGAGGAAGAGGACCTCCCTCCGCTGACTACGGAAGCCACTCCCCGAAGGCTCCCCAAGAATTTTTTGGGGGGGAGTGGTGGCCACGTCAGTATGGCGGTCCCGCCCCCTGGTGACGTCAGTATAGCGGTCCCGCCCCCCGGTGACGTCAGTATGGCGGTCCCACCCCCCGGTGACGTCGGCCCGGTGGTTCTGCTTCCCGAGGACGTCGACCCGGTAGTTCCGCCCCCTGAGGACGTCTCGTCCATGCTGGTTCCTGTCCCCGCGACTCGGAGGAGGTCATCCACGTCGGTTCCTGTCCCCGCGACCCAGGAAGGGTCGTCCACGCCAGTTCCTGTCCCCGTGACCCGGAGGAGGTCCACGCCGGTTCCTGTCCCCGCGACCCAGGAGGGGTCGTCCGCGCCGGTTCCTGTCCCTGCGACCCAGGAGGGGTCGTCCGCGCCGGTTCCTGTCCCCGCGACCCAGGAGGGGTCGTCCACGCCGGTTCCTGTCCTCACGACCCGGAGGAGGTCAACGCCGGTTCCTGTCCCCGCGACCCAGGAGGGGTCGTCCACGCCGGCTCCTGTTCCCGCTGCCTGCCTGCCGACTCCTGTGCTCGCTGCCCGCCGCCCGGCCACGCCTGTGCCGGCTGCCCGGCCGCGCCTGTGCCGGCTGCCCGGCCGCGCATGTGCCTGCTGCCCGGCCGCGCCTGTCCCCCAAGAGACTGTGCTGCCCACGTGTGGGAATGGACTGAATGTGTTCCCTGCTTTGCCCTGTGATCCTGTCTCGTTTCCCATGTTCCCCTTGCTCCCGTGTCCTGTGCCTGGTTTTGTGTTGGTTCCTGTTCCTGTGTGTGTGCCTGTTCGTGTCCTTGTGCCCGTTCCTGTGTCGGTGTCTGGTGGTGTTGTCTCTGTCCCGGTCCCCGTATCTGTTCCCCAAGTTGTCACTCACTTTGTTCCAGTCCCGGTCTCTGTTGTCCATAGCGTCTTTGCCTCTTTGTGTGCCTCTGCCCTGTCCCCTGGCCCCACTTCCATGTCTGTCCTGTCCTGTCTGGCCCTGCTCCTGTGCCTCGCCCTGGCCCTGTCCAGTCTCCCTCTGTCCCGTGTCGTGCCGTGTCCCAGTCCAGCTCTTGGCCAGTCTCCATGTCTCATGTCCTTGTCCCTGCCATGCCCCGGGTCCCACGTCCTGTCCCTCTGGTCTGTCCTGTGTCTGCTGTCCCTCGCCATGTACCGTGGTTCCCTGTCTTGTCCTAGTCTGTTTCCCTGTCCTGTCTGCCCTTGCGTGCCCCGGAGTGGCACGCTTTGAGGGGGGGTACTGTCACGTATGGCTACGCCCTCTCTCCTAGCTGTCACTCTGGGTTCCCTCGTGTCTGTGTTCCTTGCCTGTTTATCCCGCCCTGCTCGTTTGTCTCCGTGATTCCTCGTTTGTTACCACGCCCCTGTGTTATTGTTATCACCTGTCCCTTGTTTCAGTTCAGTGTTATAAGTCCTGGTCATTCCCCAGTCTGGTTATCTGTGGTTTTGTGCTTTGTGCATCCTGTCGATTTATGCTGTTAGCCTGTTGTCATTCCCAGTCGTGAGTTTACGCTTTATGTTTTCAGTTTTCTGTGTTTCCTGCCTGTTCTGTGGTTCCCTGTCGTGGTTTAAGTTCCCTGTCTGGATATGCCCATTTACCTTACATGTTCTGACTGCCCTCCTGGTTTGACCCACGCCTGTCCTTTCGACCATGGTTTCAGTATTCCCTTTAATAAATCTCACTCTCCTCAGCGTTTGTGTCCGCCTCCTCGCTCCGTAGCGTGAGCTATGTTACAATAGTACAGTAAGAACAATTCAGACACCTTATTCATCATATTACAATAAAAACAATCAAATGTAAGACAATGTCTAGCAGACAGAAGAAAAACTCAATTCAAATTGTACATACATTGTGCATATGAGATGTTTTGATCATTCCAAACATTCATATCTCAGTGAGAAAGGTAACAACCCTCTCCTTTTTCTCCTCTGCAATTTTTTTTCTTCTTTTTTCTTCTTGTTTCTCACACGCTCTTTCATTCTTTTCTTTGAGTTCATCAACTTTCTGTTGCAGCTTTTTGGCCTTCATTCTTTCACTCACATTATTTTTCACTCACTTATTTTTATGAACCATAGCTTCTCCCTTTTCTTCAGCACTGCTCTTTGTTGGCTGGTAATTTTCTGCACTACCCTCACATGAGTGGAGGTGTCTGTGGTCTCTTTAAACTGCACATAGACGTGATCAGCAACATACACTATGGGCTCTGGAGGGACATTAAAAGCTGCTCATCTGCTGTTGAATTCAGTGATAGAGGAGTAAGGTTCAAAACTTCAACAAGCACCCTTTTCTTCTTCTCTTCTCTCTGTACTGTCTCTGATACTGCTTCCACTCTTCCCTCATATGCACCTGTGTTTCCCTGGGCAGATCTGTGACTGGATGTTCGTTTTCCCTCTTTCCCTCTCTCTTTCTCTTTGATAGCTAAAGTACAGAAGATGACAAACTCTTAGTCTAATGTCCAGGGCCTTAGTTTGTCTTCCATTTTGACTTCAAACCTCAATAAAACTACCCTTTTAGGAGACCTACATCACATGAAACATTCTCATGAAACACTAGCATGTGTATGTGAAGGTGTATGTAGTGTATCTCATGAAACACTAGCATGTGTATGTGAGGGTGTGTGTAGTGTATCTCATGAAACACGAGCATGTGTATGTGAAGGTGTATGTAGTGTATCTCATGAAACACTAGCATGTGTATGTGAGGGTGTGTGTAGTGTATCTCATGAAACACTAGCGTGTGTATGTGAGGGTGTATGTAGTGTATCTCATGAAACACTAGCATGTGTATGTGAGGGTGTGTGTAGTGTATCTCATGAAACACTAGCATGTGTATGTGAGAGTGTGTGTAGTGTATCTCATGAAACACTAGCATGTGTATGTGAGGGTGTATGTAGTGTATCTTTGCCTTATTTTAACAAGGTAATTTGCCCATGCAGCAGGATCCTCATTAACACGTGTTCTGTGGCGAGACACTTTTCTTTACTTGTAAGAGGAATCTATTAGAAGAGGAGAGAGTTTGTTGTTTGCATACACAGGTTTCCACCTACATACTGCTTGTTTATATGCAGTATCCTATAGAAATGTGAAATTACAGTAAAAACTGATTTAATTTAGAGATTTTATCATTCTTTTTAGACTAAATTTCAAGCTGCATCGGAGGAGGCAGGCACAACGAAGAATTCGGTGGTGACATACTTTTAATAAAGGTGAAACAGTGAAGTTCGACCACGAGCCCCCGAGAGCCGTCTCCCCCGATGGTGGGACCAGCCGCAAACAGCTCTAGAACACCCTCCCTGGGAAGACAGGGGAAAATGCATTAAACATGGGCACATTCACAAACACACACACTGGCACATGCAACGCAAAGGCACAAGAGGGAAAAGGGGATTACACACACACAGGCACAGGCATCCATGAGATCGCTTTCCCCGCTTGTAGAAGCACGACCAGCGGCGCAAACCCCCCTAGGGTCGCAGGCAACACAGGAGGTGGAGTCCCTCCGGTCTTCGGGACTGACTTCCCAGTGCACGCAGTGCTGTTTGGCGCTCCAGACGAACGTACGCCCGCTTGTTTTGCTCTGGGAGCTGCCGCCGCTCCTCTAGATACCATCGGAGGGCTAGCCTTTCGCCGTTCGCTGGCTGCTTTACGAGGCGCTGCTGGGGGCACCCCGAACCACCTCCTCTTGCGCTCCTCAGGGCAGCTTTATCTTGCCCTGTGATGTCTCCATCTCCTTCTCTTCCTCAGAGGCACTCCAACCTAGGGACATGGGTTTCTCAGAGGTCAGACCGCGTTGAGCAGCTCATACTGCTCACCTCCGAGGGAGAACGAGGAAAGTCCTCTCTGTCCTGGCACCCTTTCTCTGACCTGACGGTTTCCTCTGAGCGTACAGAGGAGCTAGCTACCGCTTCGCTCTTGCTGTTGTGCTCGGAGGGGGGAGAACTAACGGACAGAGGAGGGCTGACATCTTCCTCCTTCCTACCGTAATACTTGGTAGGCACAGAGTAAATGGCTGGCTTCCTCTGCTCCTTCCCCGTAGTAATCCATTGGTGCAGAACACAACGAAGACGGGGGGCTGACCTCCTCCTCCTCCAACGTCTTAGACACGGGGGGAAGCATCTAGCCTCGCCCTCGCTCTCCTCCTCCGAGTACACGGAGGGGGGGACTCTCCTCCTCTTCGGAGTCTCGGGGAGGGCACCTGTACCCACCACGATGGGCTCACTGGATTCCTGCTCCTGGTATCAGCGCATGGTAGCCCTCTCTCCACACAGCCTCAAAAAACGGAACTACAAACATGGACATAACTAGACGCAGACACCATAATAACATGCCAACAAGGAGGGGTCAGGAGCTGAACCGTAACAATTAATTTTAATAATTATTGATTAATAATAATACAAACATAATACAAAAAAACTACAAAAGTAGAAATATTGTCCATAAATTGATAACATTTGTCTCATAAAGGAATTTGTGCAATGGTGTAACCCGGTTACTCCACAGGACATTTCAAATTTAAACCAAATGTAGCATGCATCTCCTGGCTGGTCTTCCTCTGCAGGCCATCAGGCCCTTGCAACTGATCCAGAATGCAGCAGCAAGGCTTGTCTTCAATCTACCCAAGTTCACTCATATCACTCCACTGCTGCGCTCCCTTCACTGGCTTCCCGTGGTTGCTCGCATACAGTTTAAAATTCTGATGCTTGCCTACAAAGCCAAGAATGGACCAGCTCCTTCATACCTTATGGCAATGGTCAAGAGTCGATCCGCACCTCGAGCCCTTCGCGCTTCAAGTACGGCTCGGCATGACCCACCATCCCTCAAGATTCATGGAAGACACGCAACAAGATGCTTCTCTGTCCTGGCTCCCAGATGGTGGAACGAACTTCCACTGGCTATCCGAACAGCGAACTCTCTCGCGGTTTTCAAATGCAGACTGAAGACCCATCTCTTTGTAAAGCACTTATAAGCACTAATCTACTGAAACATTGGTATAAATCATAATTGCACTTTATCTCTGGGAACACTTGCTAATGTAGTCTTGTAAGTATTTCAGTCTTGCTAGGTATTACTCTGTGTCTAATCTTATATTTTGGTGTCTTCTTTCTAGGTATCAGCACTGGCAACTGTTTATGGCAGTGCTTGAGCTCGAGTAGTTTGGACTTAAACCTGTT
Source organism: Brachyhypopomus gauderio (assembly GCF_052324685.1). Lineage (NCBI taxonomy): Eukaryota > Metazoa > Chordata > Actinopteri > Gymnotiformes > Hypopomidae > Brachyhypopomus > Brachyhypopomus gauderio. Next base: position 1,452,427 of record NC_135211.1, on the reverse strand, counting down.
TATACTAGATAGAGATGCATATTCTGACTAAACACTTAGCACTTTTGTAAGTCGCTCTGGATAAGAGCGTCTGCTAAATGCCGTAAATGTAAATGTAATGCATTATTGTGGATGACCTTGGTTTGAATATTTCAAACTATGTTTCATATTAACTTGAATATTTTATGATGATTTATATTTATTGTAATTTTACTGAGGTCATACCATTTCACATGTATTCTAATCATACCTGACCAGGACCTGAATCTGCTTTATTTTGTCAAATTTTACAGAGTTACTAATCTTGATTGTGGCAGTTGGGGTCTTCAGAGGTTCTTCTGTTTGACATCACATTCTCTTACATGATCTTCTGGCTCAAAATGGCTCCAAAAATGGTGGTTACATCGGTAAACATACCAGACGTTTGACTTGGCAGACATGATTCCCCATGTTAAGGGAACTATTCAGAACCATCATGTTTCTCTATTCTTATTTGATATAAATAAAGTACTTTTCATAGGCTGTTTAGAATGTCATTACACATTTTTTCAACAACTTATTGTTACGGTGGAGGAGGCAGGCACGACGAGGAACGTTGCAGTGAAACATACATGTTTATTCACACACACTGTGTAGTGTTGTGTCATTCACGAACGATTCATTCAAATGAACGAAACATTTGAGTGAACGAACTGAATCGAATCACTTCCTCCGCTGATTCGTTCCTTTTTCAGTTCAGTAGTTGAGCTCAGCAGCGACCATGCAGGCCCGCAGGGGAACTGCAGTGTGGTCTGTGAATCACCGAATCACCCGCAAATCTGGAGGCGGAGACATTCATTACGAGGGAACTGCGCATGCTCAGTGATTCGTTCAGTGATTCGTTCACTGTACTGAGGGCTCTCGTTCACTCTCTGATTCGTTCATGAACTGAGGGCTCTCGTTCACTCTCTGATTCGTTCATGAACTGAGGGCTCTCGTTCACTCTCTGATTCGTTCACTGAACTGAGGGCTCTTGTTCACTCTCTGAATCGTTCATGAACTGAAGGCTCTCGTTCACTCTGATTCGTTCATGAACTGAGGGCTCTTTCACTCTCTGATTCGTTCATGAACTGAGGGCTCTCGTTCACTCTCTGATTCGTTCAATGAATGTACTGTCACCCAGAGAACTGTTGCTAATTCACGTTTGCGCTGCCACTTACTCACATTTTCTTTTTGATTGCACATTTAAGTTGATATTTTCATCTAATGTACAGTTTTTATCTTAATGTTGCTCTTAATTTAATATTTGTTTTGCACTCAGTTGTAGGTTAGTTCATACTTATTTTTTGTATTATGTTACAGTGATCCTGGGACACTTCGCACGTCAGCTTTTGTGAATTCACTCTTTCATGGGGTTTTGTAATGGGAAAAATAATTCGCGGGTCATCACTTTTTCGCCGGTTGTCTGCGGAATTCGATCGGCGGAAAAAATATATATTTTATGATTTTTTACATGACAAAATCCCAAAATGTATAAAAATATAATATAAGTATTAATTCTAACAATTAACAAGGAATGTTATAAATAATAAAATAGTATGAATTACAGTAAATAGTGGATATTTACTCTGGGAAACGAGAACCAGCATCGCTTGCCTGAGACGCTACTCGCCTACATGAGATTGTATACAACACGACTGGTTGCTCGCTGGACAAGCACACATGCACAGAACAGTGTGGGGATGGTTATTATGTGAATGGGAAAGGTTTATGTAAAGGTGTGGGGAGGGTTTATAAAGCCTTAATATAGTGTATAAATACTTAAATAAATATACCATTTCTATTTTCGGTTATTGCGGGTAGTTCTGGAAACTCCAGAATGCGATAAAGGAGGGATTACTGTATTTGTAATGTAATTTATATTTTATAATAATTAATATTTTATAAACCCAACATTTAGTTGCAAATTTTTTATTTATAAATTTTCTACAACACTCTCGTCTCCTGGTCCATGAGGAACTAAACTGAAACATGAACCGTTCAGCCATGTATCAGGTAAGGCTGGATACTTTCGCGAGTGACCATAGCCCGCGACTCCGCACACCTCACACGAACCTGCGTGAATGGCGGAGGCGTTTAAACTTGACACGTCACATTCTTTACAGTATTCTCCGAAACGATATGTGGTAGTATAAAGAAACACCCCTCAAAAACAGGGGAATGAACATTTACCTGATGAATTTTAATGTTGCATTGTGTTCCAGGTTTGAAAGTGCTGGAATTTAGCAAAAGTACTTGAAAATGCTTGAACTTGTAATTACTAACTAATAAAAACAAATAGCTATCTGCAGGGTTGCCAACTCTTACGCAATGAGCGTGAGACTTACGCATTTGACTGTCTTCACACGCTCACATGCCACACATCCGATTTCTCACGCAGAGAAGAAAAAATCTAGTTTATTTACCTCTGATCCACATCTATGATTCATTGAGTTACTAGTTCGCTCTTGCAATCGATTGTGATATAATATAATCCATTTTACACCCCCCACCAACATTTTACACTCGCCCCTGAATGATTCGGTGAACTAATCTTTTGAACAAATCTTTTTAGTGAACTGATTCTAATGATGCAGTTCATCTAAAAGAACTGTTTTGCCCATCACTACTGTGGAGTCCAGCGTGGATAGCGTACAGCACACTGACATGCAATACAAATGGCACAAGCTTCAGACAAAGATGAGCCTGGGACATTGCACGAATGCACATTAAATAGACAAACTACACAATCCCCAGTGATCACGAGACGAGCCACAGGTGAGACCGATGAACACGCTCACCATCAACCCACACCCACGGTAATACAAATACAGACAAAACCAGATGCAGACGACATAAACACACGCCCAAAAGGAGGGGTCCTGAGCTGATCCACGGCACTTATATTCTTGCTGCTGCATTTCTATGGTTACACCATTAATTTTGCCCTTTTTCTCTCAATATTATCTCAGAACGCAATAAAATTAGGCATGTCAAGATAGTGGCCCAAAGAAAAAGATATTTCAAAGTAAATTATAGCTTTATTTTGAAATTAATACATTTTTTAAATTATTCAAACTTCAATGATAAAAAAATGAGCTATCTTTCACCTCCCCCCCCAATATATATATTAGTGGTGGGACTTTAACGCATTAATTTCGATTAATTAATTACAGGAAAATTTACGCACTAAAAAAATTTACGCATTTTAATGCATTTCACGCATGAGACACTTTTGCACCGTGGAATGTTTCTCAGTGCACGAGTTCCAGGCAGACAGATTATATGGACGCACAATAAGATCATGATGGAGATGACTGAGAGGCTACACTGGTGGACAGTGGTGGACAGTAACTAAGTAAATGTAATTCGTTACTGTACTTAAGTAACATTTCCATGTATCTGTACTTTACTCAAGTACTTTTATTTGGTAAGACTTTAACTTTTACTTCACTACATTTCAAAGCGAAAATTTTTACTTTTCACTTCGTTACATTTACAGAAACATCTCGTTCCTTTTTCATTTTTAAATCAACGCTTAAGAAAATACCGAAAGGTTAACGTGTACCGTGTCACAGACTATAACCAATCAGCGCTCAGTAAGAGATTAAGATTTGTACGCTAAATGGCTGAGGATCTGACATGGCTGCAACCGATGGCTTTCCCCAACACCCCTGGCCTTATTTAGCCCAATTGTTTGAATTCCTCGAAAAGAAAAATGATTCGTATTCCTTCAAGTGTCTCCTCTGCATTCCGAAGAACACATCGCTGTCATCATTTATGAAAAAACTTGAAAAAACACATCGAAGTAAGTTCGCCATTAGATTAGTATGTTTATATACCCCGGTTAATTATGTCACATTGAAGTACACTACATTTAACAGATGCTTTTATCCAAAGCATTGTGCAAATTGCAATCTGTGGAGATGCTAAACGCCAGTTTAACACAGGAGACTCCCACATCAAACGTTAAAGCCGGGGACACATACACGCGAATTTGGCCAAGCGAAGCGAACTTCGCAATTCATTCATATGAGGGAGGCGAAGGCAAGCAACAGGGTTGCCAACTCTCACGCATTGAGCGTGAGACACACGCATTAGACTGTTTTCACACGCTCTCACGCCACACTTCCGATATCTCACGCAGAAAAAAAATATCCAGTTTATTTACCTCAGATCCACATATATGATTCAATACGTTACTAGTTCGCTAGCTCTGGCGCCATCCACTGGCGATATAACACTGAATCTGTGTCCATTTTACGTTCGCCACCGGCTCCAGGTTAAAATCTCACTCCAAGCGAACGTCAAAAGTTGGCAACCCTGAAGCAAATATGAGCGAAGCAATATTATTAAAATTATTATTAAAATTATTATTATCAGGGTTGGGGGGCGGGGCGGCGGCATGTGTGTAAAATGTTGGTGGGGTGGCGGCGAGTGTAAATTGTTGGACACAAATTAAGTATTATATCGCGATCGATCGATCGCCAGTGGTTGGCGCCAGAGCGAACTAGTAACTCATTGAATCATAGATGTAGATCGGAGATAAATAAGCTAGATTTTTTTTCAGTGTGAGTAATCGGATGTATGTCGTGTGAGTGAGTGAAGACGGTCTCTGGTAAAGACAGTCAATGCGTGTGTCTCACGCTCATTGTGTGAGAGTTGGAAACCCTGATTATTATTATATTAATTATTCGGCCAAGTTTAATATTATGAGTTCAGTAGCTTCTAGCTTCCCTGTCCCGCCATGTGGAGGACAACGTAGAACCTCAGAAAAAGTCCCCCAAGCTAGGACTGAAGTGGCCGGTTCGAAATTATTGTTCTGTTTGGTGAATTATTAATATGGATAAAGTTTGGAAATGAATGTCGTGAGGATAATATAGGCTAGTTTTGTGTATTTTGTGTTTGCTAGGCAAATGCAAGGCACTGTTTCCTGTTCACCTGTTGATCGAGTAGGCCTAGGGGTTTTGATGTGACGCTAAGAAAAAAAAAAGGTTTTTACTTTTAGTACTTAAGTATTTTTGAAGGCAGATACTTTTGTACTTCTACTCAAGTAAAAAATTGAGGTGAATACTTTTACTTTTACTTGAGTAATATTCAATGCAAGGTAACTGTACTTTTACTCAAGTACATAATTGGTGTACTTCGTCCACCACTGCTGGTGGATGGGAAATTTAAATATAAGAAACTTCCAGATGGAAGTACAAACAAAAATAGTGTTTTGCACTTTATGTAGGAAGGAGATCGCTTGTCCCAGGAGCACTTCCACCCTTCGTTACCACCTCAACGCAAAACATGTTGGTGCTAACGCGCAGGTCAGTAATGATAACTTAGCTGCTAAATGAATTCCTAGTACGATAGGGTGACCAAACGTCCATATTTCCCGGGACATGTCCGTATTTCAAATCCTGTCCCTGGCGTCCCGGTTTTTTTTTAAGTGAGGAAATGTCCTGGTTTTTAAATTACCTTCATCGGACCATTAAGACTGATTAAACTTAATTAAGACTGGATTAAACTTTCGCGAGTGGCCGTAGCGCGATGCAAGTTACAAACTACCGTCCAGAAAGACAATGTCGAAGAAAATCCAGCAGCTGTATGATGAGGAAAGGGAAGTAAAACAGGTTATGTGAAGAGCGCCACATATGTGGCTCTACTGGGGATCACTGGACCTCTGTTAGCAACAAGAATTATCTTGGTGTGACAGCTCATATTATAGATGATGAATGGAAGATCCAGTCATTTGCTTTGAGCATGCAGAAGACCACTTCTAGGCACAATGGAGATTCCTGTGGCAGAGGCCTGGGAAATTAAGGACAATAGAAATGGGCATAGGGACAAAATGTATAGTGACTCTAGGGGCAGACATAGGGATAGGACAAGTACACCAGACATGAGGACAGAAACAGGCAAACAAAGACAGGGGAACATACTGCAACAGGGACCAAAATAAAACCAGGTACAGACTTAGGCAAAGGGATCATTGGGGACCCAAAATTTCCTTTATAGCCAGTATTAGGCAAGGTCACTGGAATAAAGGGGAGGCCATGGCAAGGAGCAATCTCTGAAGTAGGCAGGGCTGCTGCTGCAGCAGGCCTCTGCTGGAGCTTAGGAACAGTCCCCTGGATAAGGCCCCTGAAAGAACTTAGTAACAGGCCTCTGGTGAGTAGCAGGTCCTAGGTGGCAGAGATGCTCACAAGTCATTTTTTCTAACAAGTCCAAGTCAAGTCTCAAGTCTTTGTTCTCAAGTCCAAGTCAAGTCCCAAATATTTGAGTGACACTGTAGTCGCAAATCACTGTATAGTTGTAATGGTCTGTTATGACACTTTTGATATATAATAGCTTAAACTGGTAAATTAAGAAATACAATACAATACACACAAATGTTTTCCAGATAAATTTTGTATCCGTATTTTTCTCCAAAAAGTATTTTTCTTACAAAACTGACATTTTTCTGGATACAATATTCTCTTCTTTCAGTAGAACATCTGCTATATTTTGTTCTAAGATAAAGGAGGGCTGTGAAAAAAAAATCACATTTTTAACTATATATATGAAAGGTCTGCATATAAAGAAAATAGCAACCAAATTAGTGATTATAAAATAAAAATTAAAAACAGAATTCAAATTTTACAATAATAATGATTCTGACATAAAAAGCCCTGCAGCAACAACTATTTGTCTCCTAATGAACTGGATCAAACACAATCTATTTGAACTTCAAGGTGTCTTTCAGTGTCCAATACAAGGAAAATGTTTATGCAACTAACGCATTACATTTTTAAAAGATTAGGATTGACAGGGTACTGCACTTAGCCTGGCTGGGTGAGGGCGCATTATGAGGCCTCCATGACTGAACACCCTCTCTACTGCTGCACTGGTGGCAAGTCAATACCAATATTGCTAATAACCTTTCAGGCAGTGACTAACCTTTCCGGGTGGGTTTTCAGGTGGCGAATAAAATTAGATGTGGTGGAACCAGCGTCCTGTATTTTTATGCCACACACGCTGCAGTTTGCTGCTCTTCTATTTGCTACTTGTACTTGTTTTGTACCCAAAACTTATTATGAATGGTGGAACAGAAGCGAGCGTCCTCACCAGCGCCGCCGTGATCGCGATGTTTTGCGGCGTGCGCAACTTGAGTAGAAGTACAAAAGTATCTGCCTTCAAAAATACTTAAGTATTAAAAGTAAAAGTAAAAACCTTTTTTTTCTTAGCGTCACATCAAAACCCCTAGGCCTACTCGATCAAAAGGTGAACAGGAAACAGTGCCTTACATTTGCCTAGCAAACACAAAATACACAAAACTAGCCTATATTATCCTCACAACATTCATCTTCAAACTTTATCCATATTAATAAGTCACACTAGAAAGGTAGACAAGTGGACAAACAGTTTAATATGAAAACATAATTCACCACCAAACAGAACAATAATTTCGAACCGGCCACTTCAGTCCTAGCTTGGGGGACTTTTTCTGAGGTTCTACGTTGTCCACCACATGGCGGGACAGGGAAGCTAGAAGCTTTAGCACCTACAACTAGAACTGTGTGCAGCCCTACCAACTGAACTCATAATATTAAACTTGGCCGAATAATTAATATAATAATAATCAGAGTTGCCAACTCTCACGCAATGAGCGTGAGACACACACGCATTGACTGTCTTTACCAGAGACCGTTTTCACTCGCACTACACTTCACATACATCCGATTTCTCACACTGAAAAAAATCTAGTTTATTTACCTCTGATCTACATCTATGATTCAATGAGTTACTAGTTCGCTGTGGCGCCAACCACTGGCGATCGATCGCGACATAATACTTAATTTGTGTCCAACAATTTACAAGGCATGAAAATGGGTCAGGGGTTAAAAAGGTGACAAGACCGGGGGGGGGCATGTGACGTCATGGGGATACGGCGACGGGGCGTTGACATGTGGGGGGGGTTGACATGTGACGTCATGGGTATACTGCGACCGGGGGGGGGGGGGTTGGGGGTGGCTGCTGCTGTACGGGGATACAGCGACAGGTGATGCCAAATATTGCTCGTAAGGTGACATCATGTAAAAAATATAATAACGCGTGGCCACGACTTACTAACGCATGCGAACGACTTACTAACGCGTGCGAACAAGATAATTAAGTATTACTTTACATAAAGCCAGGTTTACCTTCCTTGGGCAGTCAGTTCGCGAACATCCCTGGGATCTGCTTGCTTTGCTGTGAAAAAATAAACTTTGTTGCCGCGTGTGAAAGGCGACGTTAGTATCTCGTTCCCACACGTTAATAAGTCGTGGCCACGCGTTATTTATTTATTTTTTACATTATGTCACCTTACGGGCTCCGTAAAATATAGTAAAATCCATTAAAAAAATTTTTTTTGACTGTCATGTCAATGGATTCAATGTAAACGCAATCTGTAAACGCAAGAAGCCGCTCTCGCCATTCCGGATGGCTCAGTCAAAACCATTACGTCTTAATGAACCAATAAATACATCAGCGGCGAAAATGAGTGTAAAAATACCAGGTTCACGTGTTTTTTTATTTTCTAACCTGGGCTAAAGCACAGGGTAGACTCAAACGACAAGCGTTTACAACTTCATCTTCAACCTTTTCAGCCCTGGTGCGAATGTGATCCTCACACGTCCCTGGATTCACCAGTTACAACTACAGACACACTAGAAAAAAAAATCTTGTTTCTTATTTTATGTCACCGTTAACTACACGGGGTTGACGCGAACTTAATAGGCCCATCTATCTACCTATTTATCACAAGAGCTTGTGGTTAGATCTGACAGTGTTCAACGCTGTAGCGAACGGCAGTAACTTTGTTTTACCGCAAAATATGAAAACGATTGAAACCATTAATATCCCAATTAAATCCACCCAATTAAAAATGTACGATCTGGTAAATGTAGTGGTAAATGTACGCTCTTCTGCCGTGTCCCCGGTGTAGCACTAGGTCCTGCTTCTCGTCCCGCTTAGCAGTAAATGAATAACATGAATGAAGAACGTTTGTATGATTGAAACGCTATTTGGCCTCTATGAAGGTTCTGGACCGCCTGGACCGACCGGGCCGTTAACAACACAAAACCACGCCCCAGTCGGTCACAGGGCCCTCACGCCCTAACCGGCATTCAGCCGGTAAGCCCCACGGGTGTGAGGACGAGGGCCTACGGCTCCTCTCGTCCCTCGTGTGTGTGTGTGGGTGTGCAGGCTACCTCTCCAAGGCATAGCTACTTCACCTCCTGGACCTACCTCCTCCCAGAGCTGACCCCTGCCTTCTGCTAGGGGTCACCCCAGCCTCCTGGGGAGCCAACCCCTCCCGGGGCCTCTCATCTCAAGGTGGACTCCTCCACCCAAGCCAGGAGCGCCAGAGACCGAGGCCCAGAGCACCCCCGACGCGGGCTAGGGAGCAGCCCCAAGAGCCTCCTGGTCACCCCGGGCAGGAGGAAGGATCTCCATCCCCAGCAGGAGCTTTTCAGACCGGAGCCCCATGGTCCCCAAACATCCGGGGGCCCCAGCCCTCTAGGGAGGGGCTCTTCACGACCGGGCTCCGGTCACCCCACAACACAAGGGGGCTCCTGCCAGGTGGAGACCCCCACAAGGTCCAGGAACACCGCCAAGGAGAAGCACCTGCACAAAGAACACAACCTCACACACACACACACACATATATAAAAACAAACACAAACGTGCCTTAGACGCCCTCCGTGCCATACCCAGTGGCACGGGACCACAGCTGGTCCCCCCCCAAACACACATTTAAGGGGAGGAGCATGGGTGGAATTACATTTAACAGTTGACATCACGCTAGGATAAAACACACACGCAAAGACTAGACAAGCAAACAAAAACGGTGCACAGACCGACAGACGGGACCTACACATGCGCGCTCGACATAAACACACAGTGACGCGCGCCGCTCAGAGTCGCAGTCGCTCCCCACATTTAACACAAGACACACGGGGAGCGAGGCGACGGTGACGAGCGGCGACCGCGACACACACAAAACACGCAACATTAAACATAACGAGCACGCACACTGATCCACACATCCGTCGACAAACACACGTTTTAACAAACACGAAACATGAAGAGCCTTCCAGGGAAGACGCCCTGGTCCTCACCGTGCCACAAACACAGACACGGCGGAGCTCTTCAAACAAGCAAACAAACAACAGACACGAAGAGTTTTCCCAGGGCAGACAGCCCTGGTCCACGCCGTGCCACAAACACAACACAAAAGCACGGCGGAACTCTTCACAAAACACCACGTAGACAAACACTTACCACGAGACATGACCACGAACGAAGGAGAAAGAAAAAGAGACTCGGCGGCTTCCGAAGGGTGGCTGGTCATCCTGTGACGGGCGGGGGTGAGCAACAAAAAGGAAGCGATCACGCCAAGTCTCAGGGAAAAAGGATGGTTTAATAGAAAGTGTGCAAACCTAAATCTCCAAATTAAGGATATAATGAGCAGCGGTCAACTGGTACAAAGACAAGACATATATAGGCAAACAAACGACCCTCAGGTGAGACGGATCACGGGCTCCGCCCACCTGAGGGACACACATGACGTCACCAGACAACAACAACAACAGCCGCTGTGGACAGAGGCGGCCGGTAGGGGGCCGCCTCACCGTGACAGTTATGCTTAGGTTAACTTATCTTACATTTTGTAGTGTCTTTAAATAATAATTAACAGCTTCCATCCACATTAAAGTGTTTAAAGTGAAAATAAACCATGAGGATTTTTAAGGGTTAACCATTATAGCTAAACTGGACTATAGCTAAACTAAACTAGTATGCTTCACATTCTATACCAAAGACATTCACAGGCCTTATAGTTTTCAGGCGCCACGCCGGAATTCCGGTATACCGACGTGTCTGCAAGAAAAAAAAATGTTCGCCTAGTGCATGGGTTAAAATTCTCCGTCACCACGATGGATTTCCATCATTTGAATTTTTGGCGGGGAAAAATCCATCAAATCATAATAATAAACCACACGCGCGCGTGCTATCATCTCACTGGCACTCATCAGCGCTGGATGGATGACGGCGGTGTCATTTGATTGATTGAGGCGGGTCATCCCGCCTTCTGATTTTCGGACATTACGTAGAGAAGTTACCTCCCTCCTGCCTTAAGTCCAGTTTGTTTTGGTCAGTTTATGTTGTCAACTTGTTTGGTTGTGCCGAAGACATTAATGCTCCGATTCAATCGACATAAACATCATCCAGACAGTCCACAGGTTACGAGGTTCCCGATAAAGGTATTTGCCAAAACGCTAGCTTTAGGATAGGATAACAGTGTACAGTACGTTATTTATGTACAGTATGTATGTATGTTCTGATTTACACCGAAAATCGATTTACACTGGGCCTGTATTTCAGACATCGGAAGAGCTTCAGAGGTAGATACAAGATAAATTAAGTATTTTATCTTTATTCTGATGAAGTTTATTTTTTATCAGAAATATAAGAAAGTGTTTTTTTTTAAGCAGGTACAGGTGGTCAGACGATCTGGCTCATCATGGCGGCCTGTAACTTATGCCATAAGGTGTAATACATGAGCAAAAGCACATAATTTATGTCCTAATGAATCAACACAAAATATTTATTAAATATATAATGCACTGTGCACGGCGCTACACAATCCCCAAGACGGCACGCCTACACCCCCCCCCCCCCCCCCACCCCCCCCCCCCCGCGATAAAAAATGACGATGGCACGACTGAACCCGCAAAACATGACATAAATCATGAACTAGACCCATCATGAATATGTTAAATCGCTCACTAACAAGGAAATACTTAAATATTCACATGACATATAAACATTTTAGATCGCCAACATGGTTAGCAGTATAGGCATAAATGAATGAGATTTCCCATTAAACATTTAGCATTCTGGCTAACTACAACTAGCTTTGGCCTGAACACATTTCTTTTTCGATGCAAGGGATTCACAATGGATTCTCAAAGGATAGGCGGAGAAGAAACATAAACTTCAGCTCATGGTAAGTAAATAGTACTGAATAGTTCTGTGTTCTACTGCACTTTCACAAAATTTTTACTTCTGTCTTACTCCAAGTGCTACTCGGTCAACTCCGAACTGAGTATGTACGTACTGCTTACAAGAGGGAAAGGAAAAGGAAGAATTCCCACAAATTCATCGCCTAACTGTACCTGCGTATACCACGCAAGTTCATTGGCTGATTCTCCTGGGTTTTGCAACCAAATCACATGATGTTCTTAATAAAATAATAAAATAATACAAGTGTTTTTTTCTTTATTTAAAAGGAATCATGTTTTAGTTTATTTCTCTTTCTAAATTTCTGAATATATTACTATATTTCTTTATTACAGTTACTTTTGATTATCTCATTTTAACACCTAATTACTCTCTCTCTAACCTGGGTTCCACCATTCCAAAATTCTGGGTTCCAAATTATGCTTGTCCCTGTGTGTGGGAGTGGCTGCTTAGTTGTAGGCTTAGGGCAGGTGTTAACATAGCACCTAATGTGATGACGGGAGCTAGCGGGAGGGTTTGTATGTTAATGTGATGACGGCAGCTAGCGGGAGGGTTTGTATGTTAACGTGATGACGGGAGCTAGCGGGAGGGTTTGTCTTTATGTTAATGTGATGATGGGAGCTAGCGGGAGGGTTTGTTTGTATGTTAACGTGATGACGGGAGCTAGCGGGAGGGTTTGTTTGTATGTTAACGTGATGACAGGAGCTAGCGGGAGGGTGTGTTTGTATTTTAACGTGATGACGGGAGCTAGCGGGAGGGTTTGTATGTTAACGTGATGACGGGAGCTAGCGGGAGGGTTTGTCTGCGCATGAATGTGTAACTTGTTGTGTGCATGGGCAAGTGGCCTGGAGTGCGCAGCATGTGTAGCTGACGGACGAGTTGTTTTTGTGCATTTGTGTTTAGTGTGCCTATAGAGGCGGAACGGTTTTTCTGGGCACGGGTTGCTTGTAGACAGCTGCTGATGTCACACTCCTCTTCGCTTCTTTTTTCTTTCTTTTCTTGGTTTCAGGAGTACGTGTTTACCTTAATCCGTTGTCGTGTTGGAGTTATTCTTTGTATTCTCAAGTTCATTTTCCAAGATAAACGTAATACTACTAAAGAGAAGTTCATCTGGCTTTCATCAGGCTACAAGACATTATATTTCCTCTCCTTTAGCGAAAGCAGTTAACGAGGTTTGTTTAATATTTGTTCATACCGTGAATGTTAGCCTGCTAATGCATGTATATGTATCGCATTTCTTAGAGACGTGAATTGCATTGAACATGTTAGATTCGCTTTATTTACAATAATGCAGTTAAAAGATAAATGTCATGATCTGTGTCATTTATAGCAAATATCTTTGCAACCTGCTGTATTTGTAGTTCTCACGATAGGAAATGAGTTTGCTACACCATAAACCAGGGGTGGGCAATTAATTTTTACAAGGGGCCACATGAGAAACCTGAATTGTGTCAGAGGGCCACACAAACGAAAATGACGTCATTACGGTGGCCCCGCCCACCTCGCACGAACTTCCGCAAACGGTGGAGGCATTTACACTTGCCGCGTCACATTCTGTGTAGTGTTCTCTGAAACGATGTGTGTTAGTATAAAGAAACACCCCTCAAAAACAATGGAAGGAACATTTACCTGACCAATTTTAATGTTGCTTTTTGTTTCAGATTTGAAAAGTGCTGGAATTTAGGCTAAATACTTGAAAATGTTTGAAATTGTAACTACTTCGTTTCCAGTGTTGGGGTAATTACTCTAAAAAAGTAATCCATTACTCATTACTTATTACTTATTAAAAATTGAAATGGGATTACTTTACTCATTACTTGCTGGAATATGTAATCTTTTTTTTTTTTTGGCCCACCTCCACCCCCCCATCTTTGGAGGACAACTTTGTTTTTATGTACAGATTTAAATGGCAATTATAACAATTCTGTATAATATATAGTATAGTGATAACAATATATAGTGATAACAATATGCAAAGTGATAATTATTGGGGTTAGGTGGACCAAGAAAAGAGGGGGAGAGAAATAATAAAAAGGGAAAAGACAAAGAGGTAGGAAAAGAAAGAAGAAGAAAAAGAAAAGAAGAAAAAAAATAATAAAATAATAATAATAATAAAATAAAACACGCAACCAGCTCAAATGACCACTGCAAAGAAGTACAGAAAGTAAACCAAATACATATAGTACAGATGAGTGCGATGTATGGGTGTGTGTGAGTGTGTGTTTATGTGCAACCTAAAAGTGCAACATAGGATAGATGTATGTAATGTACTTACCAGCAAGGGTGGGTAGCTGCGACAACATTCCCCCAGAGGCCAGAGGCGGGCGGAGAGAGACCCGGGAATCCCACCCGCCCACGGCCCCCCACGGAGCAGCCCACCAGTCAAGGAGCGCAGGTCCAGGGGAACCAGAGGGAACAGAGCGCCTCCCCCCCAGGATGCCCCCCCCCCCCCCAGGGGCCAGCGGCAAAGCCACGGCGCCACGTGCCCGGAAAGCCACCCACCACCCGGCAGGGCCCACCTCCCGCCGAGGAGCACCCGGCCGCCCCAAACCACCACCGCCCAGGGGAGCGGGCCAACCGCCCCTACGCCCGGGGGGCCAAGCCGGACTCCGGAGCCCCAAGACGCCCCCCCTCTGGAGTGGTGCAGTAATCTCAGGGGAGCGTCCGGGAGTGAACCGGACACGACCAGCCCCGACCCAGAACTTGAAATGTGCTTTCGGCTTGGACATAACTCACACTTCACTGTAATGTTTTTATCTTTGCGTGAAACAAATTCAAAATAATGAGAGTATCTCCATCTGTGAAAACATCCACTCTCCTCCTCTGCCATTGTTGCCAAAGGGCACTGCGCTTATTGCGCTCCTCACGTTCAGTCACGTGACATGCCCGGTAGTCAGTTACAGCAAGGCACCAGTGCAGAAATTACGCAGAAAACAGCTTCGGGAATTATTTTACATTTCGGCCATTTAAGATAATATTTCTATATAAAAATCGGAACAACGCAAGTAACAGTTTTTATTAAGATAGTAACTGTAATGTGATTACAAAATATTTAGCTGTAATGCGTTACATTACTTTTACATAATTACGTTACATACGTTACAAAATTCGAGAGGTGCACAACCTCGCAAATCAACAGCACGCGAGGCCCTCGTGCACAGGCAGAGCCACCGCGATTACGTCATTTTCGCGTTTATACTTGCTCGCGCCGCGTCAAGTATAAATCAGGCTTAAACCTAGCTTTAAAGCACTTCTACGGCACTTCCAAGGTCCATTTCAATATTTCCCAGCTGACTCAGGTTCTCTCTAAGCTCGGTTTCTGGAACGGAAAACCCTAAGTTTTCTACATCTACATCATACATCTACATCATACTTCCCAAGTCATCACATATATCCAAGTTGATCCTGAGGGATATTCATCAGCAAAATGGACATTCAGGAAGAAATCACATGCTATCAAAACGTAGACAAAAATTCTGGATCCCTTCGGCTAACTCTTGTGCTAGACACATTGTTAGATATTGTGTGTTTTGCAGACGGATGCAGGCAAGACCTGGAATGCAGAAAATGGCGGACTTACCACAGGATCGGGTTACTCCCAACTTGCCACCATTTTCCCATGTGGGGATTGACTTCTTTGGTCCGGTGGAGGCCAAGAGTGGTCGCTCACGGGTAAAGCGCTGGGGAGTATTCTTCACCTGTCTGGTAAGCCGGGCAATCCATCTAGAAGTAGCATGGAGTCTGGATACCAGTGCTTGCATCAATGCCATCCGGCGGTTCCTGTGTCGGAGAGGTCAGGTGCTCACCATCAGAACAGACTGTGGGACCAACTTCACCTCCGCACAGAAGGAACTGGTAATGGCGTGGAATCAGCTGGATAAAGAAAAGATTTAGGAATTCCTGCTAAACAACCATGTCAAGTGGCTGTTCAATCCACCATATGCAGCTCATTTCAGAAGAGCATGGGAAAGACTTATCCGCCTGGTTAAGAAGACACTTCTCTCGATTGTACGACAATAAACACTGGACGACGAAATGCTGCAAACAGCCTTTTGTGAGACTGAATGCATTCTCAATGGCCGACCGCTTACTACAACCTCTAGTGACCCAAATGATCTCACACCCTTGACACCAAACCACCTACTGCAGTTGAAGAGTGAACCGCTGCCACCTCCTGGTCTCTTTAGTGAAAATGATGCGTACAGCAGGAAACGGTGGAAATATGTCCAATACCTGGCAGATCAGTTCTGGCAAAGGTGGACTATGGAAAACCTTCCACTAATGCAAGAACGACAGAAGTGGCTCCACACTGAAAGGAATTTCAAAATCAATGACATTGTGGTGCTGGTAGACCCAGCAGCACCTAGGAATTCTGGGCCCCTGGGTAGGGTGGTTAAGACCCTGCCTGGCCCTAAAGGTCTTGTACGAAGTGTATTGGTGCAAACAAGGACCAACGTGCTGCAGAGACCCATCAGTAAGCTTTGCTTGCTACTCAAAGGTGATGAAGCACCTTCAGAGAGGCTCTGATTGCACACTTGCAGTACTGACAAATCTAAATATTCCTGTGCGTGCTCTCACACCAGCCCATACACTTACACCTACGGACTTTCACAGGTGGCGCTACATGTACATTGGACTTGGACTTGATCAGTTACCTTTTTTAACTTTACTGAAATAAAAAACAAAAAAAAAGGGGGGGGGGTCCGAATGGAAACAAAATGTGAGACTAGCATTTCATTTGGTGTTTCTTGGTTTTTTATGGTTACCTTTGTGTATGGGCTAATGTATTGTGTATTAGGTTTTGGAACACCTGTATTGTATAGCCTTTATTGAGTACGTATGGCTCCCTTTCATTATGGTTTAGAATTGTCCTGCAGTAACAGTGACAATTAGGGGCCAGTGTGTTGGAGCCATATTTGTGAATTGTACATCATGTTGATGGTAACTTATAAAACACATAAATTAGTGGTATACTTACCTGACATGTTTGCATTTTTATACGTATTTGTCTGTCTATGTCTATTATGAACTTGTTTGTTGTGAACGTGACCTGCACCTGAAAGACTTTCCTGTTTACTTGCGGCCCGACCCCAGACACACCCCCTTTGACGCGCAGGTGCGCGAAACCAGCATTTTAATTACGGCTAGCTCATTGTCTGGGAATGTGGATGGCCGTGAGTAGGAAAAAGTTTTCAGACCGCACAATATTGCTGACGTTTTGTAGAAAGAAAACCGGACTATGGAATTAAATTTACCAATTTTATTTCTCTGTCTTTGAGTGCTTACTTGACTGCGTGTCGGGAACAACTTACCACCATCCTCATTGGAGTTAGACAGAAATCACCACTACAAAATGAGTTAGGCAAGCTGTTCCACACTTCAATAATTTTATTCGGTAACAAATATTTAAAATAATATAAGACATAAGGCACAATACTTGAGATGTACATAAAACCAGTATTTATACAGCAGTGCGTGGGCAATTAAAAAAATCCACCGATTTCTAGTCAGTAACCGCAATGAAATGCCAATAGAATTACTTGGACAAGGGCCATATAGCATATTGCTAAAGTGGTTGAGAGAAGTTCAGAGCCCAACAGTAGCTATATGAATCTCATACTCGACTAGCTGTGCACACACTAAATATCACGGCAAAAAGCATAAAGCCAAATAAAAATTTAATGACACCAAAGAAAAACCAGGGTTCACCTTGTCTCTGTCTGCCCCAGGCTTAGGAACACTGCAGAGAGTGAGAGACTCTGAAATTTTAAGTTCTGCTGACAACTACAGAATTCAGTCTAATTAAAGAAAATAAGTTGAGCCAACAAAATGTTATATATTAACCAAATACACCTAGTGAGTCCAACAAAATGTTTTATGTTGTTCCAGCTACAATTGTTTAGTTCAGGTAATTATTCATTAGTATCCAAGTTGCCTGAACTATACATTTTATGCTTTATGAAGTAAATTCAAAGTGTACAGAATATAAAGTAATTGTGCATTTTATTTGCATGTCAAAAAGTAAACATAAAATATTACCAAACAGGCATATGAGAGCTGCTTTATAAATGTAATAAAAATTGAAACGTCGTCGAGTCAGGAGGACAAGAATGAGCCATGACACCAACGTTAGCTCAATGCTAATTTATTAGCAATACGCTAACGGCAAAACCACACTGGTTCTAAGGGGACACTAACACGCATACAACACACATCCAGGGAAACGGGAGAACTGACCGCGGAGCTGTATGTGGTTGGAAAAAGTATCTAAAAAAGTACTTAATTAGAAATCGATTGGGCTTCAGCAAATGCTTAATTACTACGCAGCTCTAGCTAGCTAGGTAGCTAACGTTAGTCCGCATGCTAACAGTTTGCCGACGTGAGGTAGTTAAATTCCAAACGGACAGTTAACGCGTGACGGTTAATTAACCGTTAATCGGTAGCTTGTCCTTGCCAACCACAACAGTATTAACACTAACATTACTAAACTCATAGCAAAGTTAAACACTGAAAAACAACTTGTTGGCTTAGCTCTAGTTTTGATAACTATACGTTTGGAAAATATGTTGAAATACGACCTAGTTCAAAATTCAAACTCAACAAACACCACCAAGTTAGTTGTGTTAGCGTAGTAAAGATCCACATTAACTTCACTCAGTGAACGTTTGAAGTCCTCTAGATAAATGGTGAAACGCTGGGTCCTCATTTTAGTTTTGGTGCAGAAGGCGAAGAAAATCTTCTCTTGAGCATGCGCATTAGTTTCACCACTACCCCTATTGCTCGCCCAACACAGTTTTTTACTTTGGACTTGACATGTTGACTGAGAACCATAATGCTCATTCACTGAACACAAAATATTAAGTTGAATGGTAAAAATGCAGCAGCTGATGGCACAACTCGTTTTTTGTTTTTGGAGTAACTATTTTTATGTTTCATGCTTTGCCCACATAAATTTTTATATTCACAGAACATAAGCAAACAGATTTTTTACAGTGTAGGATACAATCAGTTAAAAGAAGGTATGTAAAAAAAAAGCACAAGGTATGTAACACCCCGTGAATATAACATGTTAAGAAATAATACAGTATAAAAACTAGATAAACAAAAACACCTTTTTAAAAAACTATTTAAACCAGATAATAAGTCACATGCTGGGGTAAAAGCCTGCACCGAGGGAACTGTGGCTGCTTGGCCGGGGAACAGGAGCCCTGACTGTTGCTGTGGAACTGTGGAACCACCCTACAACCACGGACTTGTGTTAATGGGCCGCCCAATGGAGGATGGGTTCCCTTTTGAGTCTTGGTCCTCCCGAGGTTTCTTCCTAATCCCCACCATCATAGGGAGTTTTTCCTCACCACTGTCGCTCATTAGGGATCTGGACCCATACAATTGTAAAGCTGCTTTGTGACAATGTGTGTTGTGAAAAGTGCTATATAGATAAATTTAGAGAGATATTGAGAGAGAGAGAGAGGCAGGTATAAACAGTCCTGGCTGCCCAGAGAGCAGAGGTGAGGTCGAGACAGAGATGCACTTTCTCCTACAATGCGAAAAATTCACGAGAACACAAGAAATTTACACACACAAATTCATAAAGATAATCCCAAGCTTCCAAACATTAACACAAACTGAACAACTAAAAATCATTCTAGGAGGGGGACACAGCACCCCCCTCGCTGCTAAATATGTAACTACATGTCACAGCCTGGGAGACAGTGGGAAACGACCCCCCCCCTTCAGCTTCAGAATGTGAATGTAAATAATTGAAATGATAACTTTCCCTAAATGTTATCATATTTTATTTTATTATTGTTATTTGTTATTGTCATTGTTAACATTGCTGTAATGCTTTGGCAACACTGTACCCTATACAGTCATGCTAATAAAGCTATATTAAATTGAATTGAATTAAATTTGACTTTGACTTTGATGTTTGGCAGTGATGACGCCTGTCTAATACGGATCGGTAGGTCGTTCAATAATTTAGGTGCAGCAGTTGAGAATGCTCGATCCCCTCTGAGCTTACGTTTTGCACCTTCAAGAGCAAATGATCAGCTGATCTGAGCGAGTGGGAGTGTATGGATGGAGCAGCTAATATAGGTACGGTGGGGCGAGTCCATTTAATAATTTAAAAACAAATAAAAAAATCTTAAAATTAATTCTAAAATGCACTGGCAGCCAGTGGAGGGAGGCCAGGATAGGAGTGATGTGCTCCAGTGTGGGGTGGCCAGGATAGGAGTGATGCGCTCCAGTGGAGGGTGGCCAGGATAAGAGTGATGTGCTCCAGTGGAGAGAGGCCAGGAAAGGAGTGATGTGCTCCAGTGTAGGGAGGCCAGGATAGGAGTGATGCGCTCCAGTGTAGGGAGGCCAGGATAGGAGTGATGCGCTCCAGTGGAGGGAGGCCAGGATAGGAGTGATGCGCTCCAGTGGAGGGAGGCCAGGATAGGAGTGATGCGCTCCAGTAGAGGGAGGCCAGGATAGGAGTGATGCGCTCCAGTGGAGGGAGGCCAGGATAGGAGCGATGCGCTCCAGTGGAGAGAGGACAGGATAGGAGTGATGCGCTCCAGTGGAGGGAGGCCAGGATAGGAGTGATGCGCTCCAGTGGAGGCCAGAATAGGAGTGATGCGCTCCAGTGGAGGGAGGCCAGGATAGGAGTGATGCGCTCCAGTGGAGGCCAGGATAGGAGTGATGCGCTCCAGTGGAGGGAGGCCAGGATAGGAGTGACGTGCTCAAGTTGAGGGAGGCCAGGATAGGAGTGATGCGCTCCAGTGGAGGGAGGTCAGGATAGGAGTGATGTGCTCCAGTTGAGGGAGGCCAGGATAGGAGTGATGTGCTCCAGTTGAGGGAGGCCAGGATAGGAGTGATGTGCTCCAGTTGAGGGAGGCCAGGATAGGAGTGATGTGCTCCAGTTGAGGGAGGCCAGGATAGGAGTGATGTGCTCCAGTGGAGGGAGGTCAGGATAGGAGTGATGTGCTCCAGTTGAGGGAGGCCAGGATAGGAGTGATGTGCTCCAGTTGAGGGAGGCCAGGATAGGAGTGATGTGCTCCAGTGGAGGGAGGCCAGGATAGGAGTGACGCGCTCCAGTGGAGGGAGGCCAGGATAGGAGTGATGCGCTCCAGTGGAGGGAGGTCAGGATAGGAGCGATGTGCTCCAGTGGAGGGAGGCCAGGATAGGAGTGATGTGCTCCAGTGGAGGGAGGCCAGGATAGGAGTGATGTGCTCCAGTTGAGGGAGGCCAGGATAGGAGTGATGTGCTCCCTCTTGCGCGCTCCAGTCAACAATCTGGCAGCAGCGTGAAGGGATAGACTTCACCTTAAGCCTGGTTCACACTACACGACTTTTCAGTCGTCAGGTTTTTGTGCCGTCCGCACTACATGACTGGTCTTGCTGTAATCGCGAGTCTTTCAGTTGTTGTGGATTTCACACTACATGACTGATCGGCGACGCGGGCTCACGAATTACACGACTGGGGAATCGCCGACTCATCTGGCTGCCGTCCAAAAACACGAGAACACGAAAACGAAACTCTCTCAGAACCAGCAACACCACGTAGAAGAAAAAAAAAACAATGTACATGTACTCCACATTTTCGTTATTATTATTTTTTACCGTTTAAACACTCCATAGTCCCAAGTTGCCAGAATTATTTCATCTCTCCGTTGCAGTGATAGATATAATCAATCGCACTATTTCTCCAGTGCTGTTACAATAACTTAAAACAGTGTTGTAGTAAAGTTGTAAGAAAGGTGAGGATTTTGTGTGGTTACTGTTTTGAAAGCATTCTTGAAAGTTTTCTCTCCGCGTTCCCATTGGCTGTAGCTAGACGCTGCTGCCGACTCTCAGTCGCCGACTGCTAGATATTAAACATGCTAGATATCTGCCAGTCGTCTGCGACCAGTCGGCGACGGCTCGGCGAGCGTCTTTCAGCGTCTTTCAGCAGTTCACACTACATGACTGAGCGAGCGACGAGTGATCGCCGATTTGCCTCCGACCACAGTTTTTGTCGGCGATCAGTCGGCGACTGAAAAACCAGCCTAAAATCGTGTAGTGTGAACCAGGCTTTAGCCAGCTGCCTCAGATGGAAAAAGCTGGCCTTCACTACTGCCGCAATTTGCCGATCCAATTTAAAATCACTGTCCATTTTAAAAGCCAAATTAAATATTTAAAAAAAATAATATTATTTTAGTAAGAATCTTCTTTAAAATGCTGTTTTCAGAAACTGCTTGACTCATAATTTTAAACTCACTCACTTTTTTAGAGCTTGTTACAGGGCTGCTGTGGCCTATATATCGTTGGATGGAAAATCTCTTTCACCTTACAAACAACAGTGACGTGAAAAACGGCAGACACACAGCAGACACTGCCATTCCTGATAATCTTGTACTCCACCAACACCCAAACCATATTACCACCATGTTGAAAATGGTCTGTCACCTAGTGATGGGCCAATCCAGTGTTTTTCAGTTCCGATGCTGATACCGATATAAGGGCTCTTTAGTTTATTATCATTGGTACTATGTTTAAGGACACACAACGGATGTTTTGAAGATAAACTGTGGAGTCCGGTTCACTGGAGCGTTTTGTGTTAACGTTACGGAGTGTTTATTGTCCAGCTCAAGCTGCGGAACGGTAAGTGGATCGGCTGCATTCGCCCGATACCCGATACGTTAAATTACGTCAATATCGGCACTGATACTGATATTGTATCGGATCGGTCCCATCTCTACTGCCACCCAAATAATATTTGCTGAGCTGCATTGCATGCTGTATCCCACCTTTCCTACTGCACTCTCAAAATGCAGGGTTTTTCTTGGATCCTAGAATTAGTAAGATTACAGACAGCTCAGACACACCCCCAAATTTAAATCTAAGCTCAAGACGTACTTATTTACTCAAGAGTTTATAAAGTTGCAGAACCTAGGGTTGTAGAGACTTCTGATAATCAGAGTTATTGATGCAGTCATCAATCCACATTTTTGCATTCAAAAGTCCGTGATAGTGATTTGGGTTGAATGCAATGTCTCAGTGAGCCCTTATGACTATGTTTATCTGGCCCTCTCTTTTAGCTATGCTGCTATAGATAAACATTCTGGAGCTACATACTAATGACTAGCACATCTACTGTATATGGATTGTTCATGTAATGTTCATATGAGCTTTAACCTGTCTCAGCTGCTTTGGCTCCTCCCACCCCCGAGCATCTCTATTTCATCTCTATTTCATCTCTATTTCCCTGCACAAATGTTCTTGTGCCAGATATGCACTCATCAAACCCAGACTTGGACTTCTAGAATGAAACTAGCATAGACATAGACATAGTCTTAGTCGTACAGACATAGACATAGACATAGTCTTAGTCTTACAGACATAGACATAGTCTTAGTCTTACAGACATAGACATATACATAGTCTTAGTCTTACAGACATAGACATAGTCTTAGTCTTATAGACATAGTCTTAGTCTTACAGACATAGACATAGTCTTAGTCTTACAGACATAGTCTTAGTCTTATAGACATAGTCTTAGTCTTACAGACATAGACATAGTCTTAGTCTTACAGACATAGACATAGTCTTAGGACAGAATTTATTTTTGTTTCTCATTACTTGTTTTCCTGTTTAATGTTTATAGTGTTATTGTGATATTACTGTGCCTGCCTGTTAACTGTAATTGTAAAATATGCTGACATTGTAATCATCTGACTGTAATAGTCAGTATTTTGCTATTGTAACTGCAACTGGATGCACCTACAAGATATGTGTACTTAAACAAGTGGCCACTGAATGTAAAGACATGGCATGTTATACTACTATAATGGCTGGACAGTGGTTTTCAGGAAGCTTTCCTGTCCATGGTGTCACGGTGAGTCGGCCCGGACGCCACCAGAGGGCGCCCCAAGCGACCCGCACAAGCACCACCACGCCCCCCATCACACAACGCACACCCTCACAGCGCAGAACACTCCCACGCTCCCAATCACCTGTGTTCTAACACCTGTTCCGTGTTAGGCTCTCCCTTTATATTCCCACAGGTCGATCCTTCCAGCGCTGCTCATTCACCTGCCTCAGCGCCTCGCTACATGGGAGAGTCCCTGCTAAACTACACGAGCTTTACTTCAGTGCTCGTCTTTCTGTTGCTGTTGTTTTTTGCCTTTGAGCCTGAGTCTTTTCGTTGTGTTATTCTATGGATAATAAACCTGAGCATCCTTCACCTCTGCCTCCTGCTGCCTCTGTCCCAGCGTCACACATGGACACTGATCAGCCAATTTTATTAGAATCACATACCGTATATTTAGTGGCCACTTGCTTAAATCAAACTATTTTTGTTATAAAATCTGATAGTCATGATTTTCTATCTGTTTCAGTATTCACAATTGACAGAAACTGTAGAGGTCCAGTAAACTGAAATCACATTCCACTCATCTACAATCACTGTTGTCCCCCTGCACAGGTTCTCCTGTTGTCCTCCTGCTGTCCCCCTGCACAGGTTCTCCTGCTGTCCCCCTGCACAGGTTCTCTTGTTGTCCTCCTGCTGTCCCCCTGCACAGGTTCTCCTGCTGTCCCCCTGCACAGGTTCTCCTGTTGTCGTTTGTTTTTGCTTCCACACTGTCACATGTTTTGTTTGCATTGTCATGCCCCATACAGGAGTCTCGTCTTCCACCACTTATCTGTGAAAAACTTGTAACATTCATAAACTCTGACGTTGGTCACTGTTTGGATGTCACCATCACAGGTTTCATAACGCTTCCAAATCATGTCTTTGTCCTGCACTTCCCCCATGCACATCTGTGACAATAGAAAGTAGTTTAGAATGTAAATCCACTTGAAATCTGTTACCTACTGGTTACACTGTATACTTTTGCTTAATGTACGCTAGAATATGTTAATTATAAATGTAAATTTTTAATAAAAAATGTAAAAAAAAAAGTGCCACATGTACAAAGTTACACACACACACACACACACAAAATCAGGGTGCAAGGAGTGTGAGTGTGCATCTTCCTGCATATGGCTGCTTTTGACATTGCTTGTGAACATGTGTGAGGGGAGCTGATTGGTTAGCAGACTGCCTACTCTGCAACCTGGGAATGTAGGAAACAACTGACTATCTAATCTCTCACATCAACATGTATACGTAACAATATCTTACTGTTTTCATACCATTACCATAGAAGAAACTGGAATTCTGAGTGAGTCTTCTCTACATAGAAGATGACCTCCATCAAAACTCCCCCTTCTTCCTCTCTTTGTTGTCACACCATAGTTCTTTATCTTTGCACCTTTATCTCCTTTCAAGCTGCATGCAGCCATAGTGTTTCTGAGAGTGACAGATGGCACATGATGCATCATTTAGAGATTTCATATGGACCTCTGAGTGGGAGATTTCACTTAAACTCTTATTTGAGACATTATATTAAGATCTCCTGCAATTAGCATGTGGGAAGCAGAAACAAAGTGCACATATTTTAGTTCCCTTGGTCTGCATTCTATGCAAGCTACAAGCAGCTGGTTTCACACACAAGACAGTAAAAAGGTCTTCTCTCTGTCTCTCTCTCTCTTTCACACACACACACACACACACACACACACACACACACACACACACACACACACACACACACACACACACACACACACACCACACCTGCACTATTTGGCACTATTCAAATGCACAGAAACGCTGCTTCCCGCTGATGCTGCTGCAGAGTGTTTATTCTTCTAATTTTGCAAATGTTTTTCTAAATTATAGTAACTATTTTCATACTATTCTTAAACCGTTTACCTTCATTGTGTCACATCACACAACCAACCTGACTTCAATACCCAGAATTCATCACTCTCCCCAGCCCGAACAGCCATAATAAGATCATCAGCAGCCAGCCCCGGTTCTGGACTGCTTTGCTTGGGGGGGCAGTAAAACATAATGAGGGGGCATGTTGATAGTCATGTTTATGAAGCCAGAAATATATTCAAGGCTTGATTTGTGCATGAATGATGACTATTGATACTGGCTTAAAGTGATGTATTAGGTAAAGAAATAAAAATGCACATTTTCGAACTTAAAACTTAAAACACAATGATTAAAAAATACATGTTGATTATGTAAATGGAGAACAAAGATTATCTAATTGTATTTCATTTCAATACTGCCATTACTAATAGAACAACTCTATTTCTTGAAAGGCTGACAAATGTACCTATACACAGACTGAGAATATTCAAACATGGAAATAGGAATGAGTGAGAATATTTATATTACTGGGAAATTAAAATATAAAGAAAACAAAAGAATACAAATTCTGTTATAAAAGGGAGTATTCGTCACATTTCTATTTTGAAAAAGAAAAAAATATGAAAGTACATAAAATAAGAAATCTATCTACTGCACTTTAATGGTAAAAAATCTGGTAAAGTATTGAAGTTTTTATTGATGTTATGAAACGTACTGGTACAATGCGGTATTTATGCACAGTATAACAATACTGGCTGTGATGGCGAGGAATCGTTTAAACCAGGGATGTCAAAGTCAAAAACACAGAGGGCCAAAAAAACAAATTTGCTACAAGCCGAGGGCCGGACTGGTTCAATGTTTATTAAAACATATTGAAATGATTGCACATAGCCTATTGAACCAAGACCTAACACAGTGTATATTATTTAATGTTTAAATGAATAAAGCACTATTTTCTTATGGATCTGTCAGTAATTTCAAGTGAAAACATTTTTCAACAGGCAAACAGATAAAAGCAAACTTCCTTCAAAGAAAAATCACATTAAGACACACAGAAGACACACAGGTTTACCTTTTACCTCCGTGAACATGTACTCTGCCTCCCACCTGGCTTGAAACCCGTTCTCAGTGTCCACCTTACGTTTATTCATTTTTGAGAAGGGGGATAGCTGAACGTTGATGTCTGCTCTGACTGCTGATTTAGGTTTATACTTTCGCGAGTGACCATAGTGCGCGACTCCGAATTTTAATGTTGTTTTGTGTTGCAAGTTTGAAAAGTGCTGCAATTTAGGCTAAAGTACTTGAAAATGTTTTAAATTGTAACTACTTCGTTTCACAACAAATATCTGTCTGACTGAACAGTTCTCTTGTATTACGTTAACAAATACGAGCCTCTTGTAATTCCAGGACGAAACATGAGAGAACGTGAAGACGTTAAGATTGGGGAAAATAAACAACCTGTCACGGAACAGCTCCGGACCCCTCCCTGTGGGCGTGTGTCTACGTCGTCTGCGTCTTGCCGTCTGCGTCTGTGGCTCCTCGTGGGTGTGGTTGTGTCTGCGTGTGTTCATTCGTCCCACCTGTGGCCCGTCTCGTAATCACTCGGGGCTCATGTAGTTTGTCTATTTAATGTGCGTTCGCGCAGTGTCGTGTGCTTGTCGTTGTCTTTAGTTTGCACGTTGCATGTGTGTGAGTTTCAGTGTTTTCTGTGCGCGTATTGCGCAACACAAACGTTAATAAAGCAGTGACGTTGGCTGCGTATGCAAGGATCCGTGTCTCGTCCTTCACACTGCACCCCAGCGTTACAGAACGACAAGCCTCGTTGAGACACCAGGACAATGCCCGGCTATAAGCCCAAGTCCAAGAAGGGGAAGAAGAAACCCAGCAAGCGGCATCACCGCACTTCGCCCTCGTCTTCACGAGGAAGCTCGCCCATACGGGTCGGCGTCCTCGAGTGGCACGAGACGGGTACGCCACCAGAGGGTGACCGTGGAGTGGAGGAACACCAGCCCCCGCGGGACAAGAGCACGCCTACGCTGGCGCAGCTGGAGGGGGACCCGGTATGTGCGTCCCTGCTGCGTCATGCTCGGAAGCACCTGAACCCCGAGGCGGCGGAGGGGCTCCGCCAGGAGGCGGTGCGAATATGGAGGGTGTATCACCCCTCGTCCTCCAGGGAGCCCTCACCCCTGCGGGTCCATGCCGTTGAGCTCTGCGGGTTGATGAGGGACCCCGAGAGCGAGCTGGAGAAGGGGGACTCCTCGGGCGGGCAGTCGGAGCCGGACTACGGTGGAGGGGACTACCCTCCGTCGTTGGACGGTGTCTCCACCGTGGACTACGGTGGAGGGGACTACCCTCCGTCATTAGACGACGTCTCCACCGTGGACTACGGTGGAGAGGACTACCCTCCGTCATTAGACGACGTCTCCACCGTGGACTACGGTGGAGAGGACTATCCTCCGTCATTGGACGACGCCTCCACTGTGGACTACGATGGAGACTACCCTCCGTCCGAGGGCTCCGGTAGCAGAGAGGACGAGGAGAGCCTCCCCCCCTCTGAACTTTCGGTCGAGACCACGAAGGGGAAGTGGACCCCCTCTTCCGACCGCTCCAGTTACAGCGAGATGGACTGTGCCCGGGGTGACAGCCCGGAGCGACCCATGGACTGGAGCCAAGGAGAAGAGGGGGAGGATATGGAGACCGAGGGGGACCGTCTGCACAGCCCGTTCGGCACGACCGCCAGCAGCGCTGCGTCCGACGCGTCCTTCAGCCGAGCAGCACCCGGCACGTCAGCCGACCGCGCAGCACCCGGCACG
Organism: Brachyhypopomus gauderio; assembly: GCF_052324685.1. Classification (NCBI taxonomy): domain Eukaryota; kingdom Metazoa; phylum Chordata; class Actinopteri; order Gymnotiformes; family Hypopomidae; genus Brachyhypopomus; species Brachyhypopomus gauderio. The sequence continues at coordinate 1,423,856 of NC_135211.1, read as the reverse complement.
TCAGCCGACCGCGCAGCACCCGGCACGTCAGCCGACCGCGCAGCACCCGGCACGTCAGCCGGCCGCGCAGCACCCAGTGGAGGAGCTGCAGCTACGGCTGGAGGTGGAAAGGTGCCCGCAGCTCCCGATCTCTCGCTCCTCTGGGCTCTCGTCTTGGCGCGTAGTTGGGCGCCTGTTTCATGTTTGTGTGTGCCTGTGTTTGTAAGTCTTCCCGTATGTGTGCCCAATCCGTTATTCCCTTTCGTGCCTCTGTGTGTCAGTGTGCCAGTCTGTGTGTTGGTGAACGTCCCGTTGAGTGTGTCTAACGTGTTTTCCCCCGTCTTCCCAGGGAGGGTGTTTTAGGGGGTTCGTGGCGGTCCTGCCGTCGGGGGTGACGGCTCTCGGAGGCTCGTAGACCAGCGGCTCCGGACCTGCCCGTCGGTGTAGGTTCGGGGCATTCCTGCTGCGCCGGACGCTCCGGGAGTAGCGAGCCCCTGGTGGCGGGTTCTGTCACGGAACAGCTCCGGACCCCTCCCTGTGGGCGTGTGTCTACGTCGTCTGCGTCTTGCCGTCTGCGTCTGTGGCTCCTCGTGGGTGTGGTTGTGTCTGCGTGTGTTCATTCGTCCCACCTGTGGCCCGTCTCGTAATCACTCGGGGCTCATGTAGTTTGTCTATTTAATGTGCGTTCGCGCAGTGTCGTGTGCTTGTCGTTGTCTTTAGTTTGCACGTTGCATGTGTGTGAGTTTCAGTGTTTTCTGTGCGCGTATTGCGCAACACAAACGTTAATAAAGCAGTGACGTTGGCTGCGTATGCAAGGATCCGTGTCTCGTCCTTCACACTGCACCCCAGCGTTACACAACCATTAAATAATGTGAATAAAAATCGAATTATTTCGAGTATATGTATAAATATTTAACATATTTAAGTTTAATGTGCTGGAAAATATTGAAATGGACCTTTAAAGTGACGTACAAGTGCTTGAATTCCACCTTATAAAGGTGTATGAACCCTGCAGACGTGACTTTGTTCATTGCGCTGGCGGAGCCACTGCGATTACGTCATTTTCGCCGCGCGGACCCTCGCGACGCTTCGCGCTGCAGTGACTTCGCGGGCTACCGTTGCATTGTGGGGAATGTAGTGTTTGTGTGTACAAAACACCATCGGGCGGCTGTGGCCTGCGGGCCGGTTCTAATAGTAATTCAATATCATCCAGGGGGCCATAGATAATCAATTCGCGGGCCGGATCTGGCTCGCGAGCTTTGACTTTGACATATGTGGTGTAAACCATGAGCCGCGACGGCTTGCACGGGGGAAAGAGCAGCCTCGTGCCCTGTCGTGCACCTCTCGAATTTTGTAACTTCGCGCGCGCCGCGCCTCAGCGCAATGAACAATGTCATGTTTGCCGGGTTCATACACCTATACAAGGTGGAATTAAAGCACTTGTACTTCACTTTAAAGGTCCAGTTCAATATTTCTCAGCACGTTAAACTTAATTAAGTTAAATATTTATACATATACTCAAAATAATTCGCTTTTTTAATCACACTTTCAAAACGCCCAATCTTAACGTCTTCACGTTCTCTCATGTTTCGTCCTGGAATTACAAGAGGCTCGTATTTGTTAACCTAAGACAAGAGAACTGTTCATTCAGACAGATATTTGTTGTGAAACGAAGTAGTTACAATTTCAACATTTTCAAGTACTTTAGCCTAAATTCCAGCACTTTTCAAATCTGAAAAAGCAACATTAAAATTCGTCAGGTAAATGTTCATTCCCCTGTTTTTTATTACCACATATCGTTTCGAACAACACTGCGCGGCAAGTATTTAAACGCTTCCGCCGTTCGCGCAGGTTTAGGAGAAGCAAGTTAGCCTAACCGCTAACGGCTAATAAAATAATTTAAGCAACACCTATGTAAGAGGTGAGTAACATTAAAGCAACGAAAAACCACAGTTAAGCAAATATTACCATGTGGAAGTCAGTTTAAACTCAGAAGAGTGTTTACCAGTATACCTGTCTTTCACTCACACTAACAGAACATATACTGCCGACCTGAACCGTTTGGGGCGGTCTGCCGATTTTTATATGACTCAAAGAGCCAATCAGGAATAAGCAAGGAAATATCTTCACGCTGTAAAGCAAAATGCATTTTTGTGATTGGTTCAGAGATAATAGAAAAAAGCCGTTGCTTGCATTGTGCTTGGGGGGGCAAAGACACAATTTGGGGGGGCAATGCCCCCCTCTGCCCCCCCCAGCGCCGGCCCTGTCAGCAGCGGATTTTTGATTTCACCTGCATTTTTGATTTCACCTGCATTTGATTTCACCTGTCCCTCTGTTATTTAAGCCCATTTCCCTTTCCCTTAGTTGCAAAGTAATGCCTCATTATTATGTGTGTATACCAAGCGTTTCCACGACTACAGTTTTGGTTCCGACTTCTGCTTCTGTCCTGGTTTTTTGTCCCTATCCTGCTCCCACGGATTTGGTTGCTTGAATACACCAGCTTTTACTCCTGCCTGTTCCCGGAGTTCTCTGTCTTCGGCCATACTTGTCGTTACCCAATTCAAACCGGAAACCCAATTTTGACTGCGCACGCGCGGAATTGTACGTCATACAATTTATCCCGCCCTTTCTGTTTTACGACGCTCTTCGTTGAGAGTGTTAGAAAGTAGTTGGCTACGTGGTCGTGGATGTGTTTTGTTATCTGCGAAAATGAAAACCTTCGAATTCTATTGTGCCGTTCAGGTAAAATAGTTAATACAGTTATTATTTAAGAGCTGGACTGAACAGATACCTGAACGAACCTCCAATCAGCATGTGGATGGTCAATAATAGTTGTACTTTATTTTTAATAAATACAACTTTATCAACAGTTGTTTTTGTGTATATTTACCTCTATAATATTTATTGGTTAAGGCTGTTGCAGTGTTCTGTAAGTTTAGCAGCGAGCCATTTAATGGAACTATGGTTAAAAACACTCCGCCAGTTAAAAAACAGGTCGTATTTTCTCGTCCTCTTTAACTCAAAATCTTTCAATAAACAGCAATAATGGAACTGTGGTATAATCGCAATAATACACTCGAGGTTCATGCTATAACGTGTAATATTGGCACTGCTGTGCTGATCTGGCTCTTGGCCTGCGGCCTCGTGCCTACGACCGCAGCACAGCAGTGCCAATATTACACGTTATAGCACGAACCTCGAGTGTATTATTGCGCAAGTGCACTTTTACGATTGCCATAAGCATTTAACATAGTATGAGCTTTTGCGCAGGCGTAGTCCAATTCAAGTGTAGTTTGACGTGCATGCGTAGTCCAAATTGGGTTGCATGTGTAGTCCAAATTGGGTATGCCGTATTCGTGCAGCAGCAGCCGTAAGACTTATCGGAAATGACGTACAATTCCGCGCATGCGCAGTCAAAATTTGGTTTCCGGTTTGGATTGGGTAACGACACTACTCAACATTTCTGTGTTCCAATTAAAAGCCTTTGAACTGCACACGTCTCTCTGACTTTGTGTCGTTACACATTGAGAGTATGTTTGTTATATATTTTCATTCTTCCCGCTGAAGCTGCTTCCCGCTGACGCTGTTGCAGAGTGTCTTTCAAATTTTGTGAATTAATTAAAGAAAGCCGTCTTTGATTATCAATTATTTTTATATATCACTTACAAATCAAAGATGTCAAAGACCACAAATACAAGTGTTCTGCATTTACAAACAAGTAGCAACTTAAAAACTGGGCTTAACACTTCATACACAAAAAACAGATAGGTTTGACGCAGAAGTACAAGTTCGCCTTAATTTAGCTGAGAAAACGAGGTGTATTTTGGATGTAAAATCCGTCCGTTGGATTCTAAGGGTGAGCCTACTGCCCTTCAATAAATGCCCTTACCCTATAAAAACACTACACTATAAAAATGGGCACATGATTAGTCAGCATGAAAAGAGACACGGCTTACTGTTGCTAAAAACACAACTCAGCGTGACATCGCCTTTATAATAAAGTAAATACTGCAGCACGTCATTAACATAATTAGGTTAGTTACAGGGTTGCCAACTCTCATGCATAGAGTGTGAGACACACGCATTTGACCGTCTTCACACGCTCTCACGCCACACTTCCGATTTCTCACGCCGAAAAAAAAATCTAGTTTATTTACCTCTGATCCATATCTATGATTCAATGAGTTACTAGTTCGCTCTGGCGCCAATCAATCGCAACTCCTCCAACCTCCCCACCCCCGTCAAAAACTTACGTTCGCCACCCCCTCCAGGTTCAAATCTCACTCCAAGCGATCTTGAAAAGTTGGCAACCCTGTAGTTCGAAGATGAATTTTTGAAGGCCAATATTTCACCCTCATTAGGGAGGCAGAGATGGCACTTCATCCTATAGGAAATATGGCAACAGTGGCCCTCTTTGGGACCACAGCGGGCTTAAAATGTGGCCCCATTTGGGCTGCCCACATTGGACCCCCTCCGGTTAGAATGTGGGGGTGTAACAGGGCCCACTGTTATGGACCCAAATGGGCTACCCACAATCAGCCCAGTTATCTGAGTTTGCCCAATTCAAGCCCTTTCTTAGCCGACTACTTAGCCCACAGTTACCTACACTGGTCCCACATATCTTACTCACATTAAGCTTTTGCACTGTTCCACCCATAGCCACAAATAGATTATCCAGAAAGTAAATTTTTTTGAGCTTTTTTTAGGCTTTTGGAGCCTAAATGCTTACCTCATGTAAAATCCACAAAGAGTTTGGAAAAGGGTCGTCATTATTTATTTTACATTGAAAAAACATCCAGTTTAAGTTTAAACATTTTTAAACATTTGAACTGCAGATTGTCTTTTGCATTCAATAAAGATTCTTTAATATCACATGCTTGCTGAATATTCTGAGCACAGCAAAATAATGAGTAATATGTAAATGAAATACCTTTCAAGTGCAAGAAAAAAATGACACTGAATTCACTAAAAGAATATTTCAAACAAAATGACTGGAAAACCATAATCAATAACATGAACATCATAAATCAGCCTTTAATGGTTCTGTGTTTGTCTTCTGAACATTCTTTCTTTTCTACCTCCATCACGGTCTCTAGAGTTCCTCAGCCACACCTTGATTGCAGCCTCAACTGCAGCGTTGGTCACCTGTTCTGCTGCACTTCTGTGGACTGCAGCTATGTAGTTGTACAGATCTTATCTCCCCAGAGCCTTTCCAAGAGAGCTCCAAAAGATGACATCACCATCCTGGTCATTGTTTGGACGTCACATCCTCCAACTGTTCCTAAATATACAATCTGTGAAAGAAAAACAAAAAGAACTGTGAAGAGACATAAGGCAATAGTAGTACGGTGTGGTAGTGTGTAATAAATTCATAAATATTTCATATGTAATTCTAACTTACATGAAATGAAGTTGAGGTGATGGAATAAGTAGTAATGTAGACACCTAGAAAAAAATATAGATCTAAATTTACCTACATATATCTGTAGGCTACATATCCACTGTGTATACACAGAGTTGTATATAAAAGCTAGCAACTGTGACGGTGGCGGGTAGGAGCAAGGATGAGACACGAATCCTGCTTTGCAGCCAACGTCACTGCTTTATTCGAGTTGCGTTGCGCAATACGCGCACAGAAAACACAAACTTCACACACACATGCAACGAGCAAACTAAAGACAACGACAAGCACACGACACTGCGCGAACGCACATTAAATAGACAAACTACATGAGCCCCGAGTGATTACGAGACGGGCCACAGGTGAGACGGATGAACACACGCAGACACAACCACACCCACGAGGAGCCACAGACGCAGACGGAAAGACGCAGACGACGTAGACACACGCCCACAGGGAGGGGTCCGGAGCTGTTCCGTGACAGAACCCGCCACCAGGGGCTCGCTACTCCCGGAGCGTCCGGCGCAGCTGGAATGCCCCGAACCTACACCGACGGGCAGGTCCGGAGCCGCTGGTCTACGAGCTTCCGAGAGCCGTCACCTCCGACGGCAGGACCGCCACGAACCCCCTAAAACACCCTCCCTGGGAAGACGGGGGAAAACACGTTAGACACATTCAACGGGACATTCACAAACACACAGACTGGCACACTAACACACAGCGGCACAAAAGGGAATAACGGATTAGGCACATATACGGGGAGACTTACGAACACAGGCACACACAAACATGAAACAGGCGCCCAACTACGCGCCAAGACGAGAGCCCAGAGGAGCGAGAGATCGGGAGCTGCGGGCACCTTTCCACCTCCAGCTGTGGCTGCAGCCCCTCCGCTGGGAGCTGCGCGGCCGGCTGACGTGCCGTGTGCTGCGCGGCCGGCTGACGTGCCGTGTGCTGCGCGGCCGGCTGACGTGCCGTGTGCTGCGCGGTCGGCTGACGTGCCGTGTGCTGCGCGGTCGGCTGACGTGCCGTGTGCTGCGCGTCCGGCTGACGTGCCGTGTGCTGCGCGGCTGAAGGACGCTTCGGACGCAGAGCCACTGGCGGTCGTGCCAAAAGGGCTGTGTGGACGGTCGACCTCGGTCTCCATGTCCTCCCCCTCTTCTCCTTGGCTCCAGTCCATGGGTCGCTCTGGGCTGCCACCCCGGGTGCAGTCCATGTCGCTGTCACTGGAGCGATCGGAAGAGGGGGTCCACTTCCCCTTAGTGATCTCGACGGACAGTTCCGAGGGAGGAGGGCTCTCCTCGTTGTCTCCGCTCCAGGAGACCTCGGACGGTGGGTAGTCTTCTCCACCGTAGCCCACGGTGGAGGCAGCGTCTAACGACGGGGGGTAGCCCTCTCCACCGTAGTACACGGTGGAGGCGTCGTCCACCGAGGGGGGGTAGTCCTCCCCACCGTAGTCCACGGTGGAAGCGTCGTCCAATGACGGATAGTGATCCCCTCCACCGTAGTCCGGCTCCGCCTCCTCGTCTGGGGAGTCCTCCTCTCCGAGCTCGCTCTCGGGGTCCCTCATCAACCCGCAGAGCTCCACGGTGTTTCCCCGCTGGGGTGAGGGCTCCCTGGAGGACGGGGAGTGGTACGCCCTCCATATCCTCACCGCCTCCTGGCGGAGCCCCTCCGCCGCCTCGGGGTTGTGGTGCTCCCGAGCATGACGCAGCAAGGACGCGCATACAGGGTCTCCCTCCAGCTGCGCCTGAGTAGGCGTGGAGCTGTCCGGCTTGCGCTGGTTCACCTCCACTCCACTACCACCCTCTGGTGGCGGACCGGTCTCACACCATGCAAGGACGCCGATCCGGACGGGCGAGCTTCCCCGCGAAGACGAGGGCGATGACCGGTGGCGCCGCTTGCTGGTCTTCTTCTTGCCCTTTTTGGTCTTGGACTTGTGGCCGGGCATGGTGTCTCGAGTAGGCTTGTCGTTCTGTGACGGTGGCGGGTAGGAGCAAGGATGAGACACGAATCCTGCTTTGCAGCCAACGTCACTGCTTTATTCGAGTTGCGTTGCGCAATACGCGCACAGAAAACACAAACTTCACACACACATGCAACGAGCAAACTAAAGACAACGACAAGCACACGACACTGCGCGAACGCACATTAAATAGACAAACTACATGAGCCCCGAGTGATTACGAGACGGGCCACAGGTGAGACGGATGAACACACGCAGACACAACCACACCCACGAGGAGCCACAGACGCAGACGGAAAGACGCAGACGACGTAGACACACGCCCACAGGGAGGGGTCCGGAGCTGTTCCGTGACAGCAACTATAGTCTAGACCAGCATTTCTCAACCGGGGTGCCGCGGCACCCTGGGGTGCCGTCTGTCTTCATCGGGGGTGCCGTCAAAATATTCTGATGTGAAATAAAAAACTATAGTTTTAAAAATTGAAGTTATTATACGCTTTAAAAATCATTAAAATGTATTTCATATGACCAGATCTCTCAAGTTTGGTGGGCGTGAGCTTTTTTTCAGGCGGGGGGGATTGGAATCTGTCGCGATGGTTAGTGTAGCGGCTGTGTATGTGTGTGTGTGTGTGGTTGGGGAGCGGGCTGGCTAAAGTCTACCAAGAAACAGCGCGATCTATATTCTGATTGGTTCAACCTGTTATAATATACAACCGATGGATTGGCTGAATATGCTGCGGTGTGCGGCGATTAGATTATTTAAAAAATAAATTAATAATAATAATATTCAAGCATGAGAAATTCCATGTGTGGCGTGAGAGAGTGTGAAATCGCTAAATATGCGTGAGTCTCACGCTCAAAGCGTGCATATGACCTGCATATGACCAAGGTCAGCACGTGATTACGCAGGTTTCCCACTGACTGTAAGTCACATTTATCTGCTCTCTGTCTTAATAATCACTTTTTTGTGTTATGTTGGCCGGGAGATGGTTGCAGAGAGTATGTTTTCAGGGTTGCCAACGCTCACGCATTGAGCATGAGACACACGCATTTGACCGTTTTCACACGCTCTCACGGCACACTTCCGATATCTCACATCCGAAAAAAAATCTTGTTTATTTATCTGATCCATATCAATGATTCAATGAGTTACTAGTTCGCTTTGGCGCCAACCACCCGCGATCGATAGATTGCGATGTAATACTTCATTTGTGTCCATTTTACGTTCACACCCCCCCCCCCCCACCCCGTCAACAACTTACGTCTCCACCCCCCCACCCCCCAAAGCCTGTGTTTTTAACGCATTGTAAACTGGGGTGCCTTAAAATTTTGCATGCATATAAAGGGTGCCACAACTGAAAAAAGGTTGAAAAACACTGGTCTAGACCAGGGGTCGGCAACCTTTGAGACACGGAGTGCCAACTTTAACATGTCTAGTCAATGAGTGTGCCAAGTAGCGAGCGAACGTAAGTTGTTGAGCGGGGGGTGGCGAATGTAAGCGAGGGTGTAAATGGACACAATTATATCGCAATTATATTATATCGCGATCAATCGCCAAGTATAAACGCCTCCGCTTAGCAGAGCGTTGAGGAGCGATTTCGATTGGAGGATCGTGCTCTCTGTCTGAGATTTTTTATTACTAATTTTTTTTTGCTGATGCTGGTCCAGCGTGTCACGTGCCAGTGATTACTAATCTAACATAGTATGCCTCCGCGTGCCAACGGTGGCACGCCTGCCATAGGTTGCCGACCCCTGGTCTAGACTGTAGGTGCTTGAAATCTCAAATGCGGCCTATATATCATGTTAAGATATATCTCACAAACAGCATGTTAATGTGTAAATGTTTAGCTAGCGGGTCTTGTCAAAGGTTTGATAAGACACCCTAAGAAGAGCAATTGTGTTTATTAACGTATTATATGGTAGGGATTACACCACGAGTAAAAATGTTAACTGCTTCGCAATTTTGTGCATAATTATTCGAAATTGAAGTCCACATATGAAATGATTGTATTGGTCAAAACATACCTTACAAATGCGTTAACGATGAACATACGAGAACCGAGAAAGAGCTGACAATCTTCTCAACAAACGGTCTGCGTGGGTTCTTCTTGCCATGATTTAAGGACCTGTTATGTGCCTGATGAAAAATATTAAGGGCCATCATACAGGGAATTGACTGAGGCAAAACACCTGTTTTTGAATCACAAATCGTTTAAAATTTGTGTTTTTGTTTCACTCAAGATATTTTTTAAAAGATGAAAAGCGAACAATTGTGGCTGTTGTAATTAATTGTTTAGACACCCAACACTCGCAACAAAAAATATAAAGTGGGATGCAAAATAATACTCTACATGAGTGTCCACCAACTGCAGTTTTAACTACAATTCATCAGACTACAATACACAAAAGTGGGACTGAGATATGTAAAATACTTTACATATCTTGAACATTTTCACAGATTCTGTGCTAAAAGAATAAAAACTACTCTTTGCTAACCTCCCATAAACTGCCATGCACCCATTGTAAGCAGTCCCACTCCTCATATACACATGAAGTGCACACAACCCAGATGCCCCCTGTATACTTCTTTTAAAGTGCTTCTTTTAAAGTTGTGGCATATGATGCCCAACCATAATAACCACATCTGTGATGTGAGACTTCTCTTTACAGTAATCAAACATGCATTTCTTAATGTGGGGTTGACTATGGGCAAGCCCTGGTGCACTGCCCACATTTAACCTGTGTGGGCTAAACTATTGTGTGCAGGACCGGAGTGGGCCACTTTTTCAGCCCGGGAAATTCATGTCCAAATCCAGCCCAAAACTATTTTTCCCTCCCAATCGGCCCAAACTAGAGATTGACATGAGCCGTCCCATCGGGAATCCTCCCGAATCTCCCGATTAGCCACTCCAGCTCTGATTGTGTGCCATCATGAGGTTATCAGTGGGCAAGCCCTATCCCTCACTGCCCAAAGGAAACCCAAAATGGGCCCAAATGGGCTTGTTTGCTGGGTTCACTCCAGCAAACACTGTCTCTAGGTAGGGCCAGGGTGGTCTCCTTCCTCACCCTCACCGCCACGATCACTCAATGTTGAAGGTGTAGAAGGTGCCAATATATGTACATTAAAACATCAACAAGCTTATGCAGCACTTATGCTGCTCTTCTGCTGTTAACAAACACTGTACCATTTCTTTTAATTAGATAAAAAGCGAATTATTTGGAATAAATTTGAGTATATGTGTATTTGTATAAATATGAAAATTAAGCTGAAGGTGCTGGAAAATACTGAAAATGGATCTTCAAAGTGTCGTACAAGTGCATGAATTCCACCTTGTAACTTCGCACGCACAAAAATCGAGAGGTGCACGACCTCGCGACACGACCGCATGCATGGCCAACGCACATGGGCGGAGCCACCGTGATTGCGTCATTTTTGCCGGGCGGACCCTTGTGGCAGTCACGACCTGTCAATTGAACCTAGATTACGAAGCTCAAGTGTTCAGTGACGGCAGCAGCAGAGTAAACGAGACGCGACCGGAGCATGCGCAGTTTTCTCATAAGACAGCCTGATCGCTTGACCCGGTGACAGCGCCTGCTAACATGTTTATAATTGTAACGAGTAACTATACAGCACATAAAAATTGTATCCATCATGTCATCGCACTCGTCAACACTACACCTTCCTTTATGTATAAAAGAGGAAAACGACCCTTCACTACCCTCCTTATCCTCACCCCTATCTTTCTCTCTATCCACTGTCTGTCCCAAATAAATTAAATTTGCCTAAATAGAATCATGAACATAACTATACAATTAATTACAAACCATTGGACACCTAACAACACTCCAACATGCTACAATTAAAATTAGTTACATGGAACATACATGGAATCGGCTCCCAAGAAAAAAAAAACTAAAATATTTTCCTACCTCAATAGATTAAAAGCAGATATATGCCTCCTACAGGAAACTCACCTAACAGAATCAGATCAACAAAAATTGAAATCAGCAGAATACAATCACACATTTACAGCCAATTACAACTCTATGCAAAGAGGTGTAGCCATTTTAATTCATAACAAAATTACATTCACACACAATGCTACAATCACAAACCCAGACGGGCAATACATCATCATAAATATCACCATTAACATCCATACTCTTACCATAGCTAACATCTATGGACCAAACATCGACAATCCCTCATTTTTCCATGACTTCTTCACACAAGTAACCTCAATAACCAACTCTCCAATAATAATAGGAGGCGATTTTAATACAGTTATCGATTCAACTCTAGACCGGTCAGCCTATACTCAGAATACACGCAATTGGAATTCCACTGAAATAATAAAACAATATGTCACAGTGAGGCGACCCCCTACCGGTCGCCTCCGTCCACAGCGGCACATTTAAGATCAGCTGACTCTGTGGATACTTTTAAAAAACAGCTATAAAGACTTTCCTTTTTACACAGGCGTTTAGTTAGTGGTGGAGGTTGCAGCCGTTGACCTTGTGCACTGTATTTTATTTGTTTTATAGTGTGTGTTTTTGATTTATTTTATTTTATTTTCCGTTGTAAAGCACTTTGTGGCTTGTGCCTGTGAAAAGTGCTATATAAATGAATTTTACTTTTTACTTACTTACTATATATGTCTTGTCTTTGTACCAGTTGACCGCTGGTCATTATATCCTTGATTTGGATCTATGTCACGGGTTTTTGGTTTGCGCACTTTCTATTAAACCATCCTCTTTCCCTGAGATTTGGCGTGATCGCTTTTTATTCGCTCACCCTGCCCGTCACACAATACATGCAGGATTTCGATCTTGGTGATAGCTGGCGACAAAATCATCCAACAACCAAAGAATTCACCTTTTACTCAGCAGTACATAAATCATACTCACACATTTTTTTTTATCAGTAATTCAATTTTGTCAAATACTGTACATACACAAATTCACCCTATGACAATAAGTGACCATGCACCTGTCTCAATAATATGGAACTCAAACCAACAACACAAACAGACATTTAGATGGCGCTTTAACACGTCACTCCTCAATGATCTAAACAATTACAGAAATATAAGCAAATAAATTATTCAACCGTGTCTATTCAATCTGAGTTGGAAGGTGAGGGGTTAAGTGGAAGCCTGTGAGCCTGTGTCTACCCTTATCAGGACTGTGATGCCCGCTGTTCGTTTACAGAGGTTTAATGGTCACGGTTCGCTACTGATGTGCACACTGCACATGTTTTATATCAGGGCAGGCCCCAGCACTGCCCCACCTATGACCACCAGAGGGCGCTCAAGGTCTACGTCTATCAGACGTGATCAGCGAAGATGAGAATCAGTTGATTCGCTCCCTACTTAGGGAGGCCGTTGACTTCTCATCTTCGCTGAGTTGTTTGTTCTTTCTCGAGCAGCCAGCCGGTAACCTTTTCCCTTGGTATTCTCCCGTTGTCTTTTGCCCCTCTCTCTCAAGTGTTTATGCTTCCGCGCCCTTTGGGTCCATCTCAAGTCCCGTCCCCCCCCCGCTGTATTTTCTCTGATCTTTCTCTTATCGTTTTTGGAAAGTGTTTTTTATTTTTTGCCTTCCAGTTTTGGGTAGCCGGTCCTTCCCCCGGCGGTTTTCATTACCGTTTTGTTTTTTTTTCCTTTTTGGCATTGAGGTCATTCCGCGTTCTTTATTTTTGCGCGCTGTGTTTCTGGGTAGACTACTTACCCCACGTTGCTTTCTCAGTTTTCTCTATTTTGCGCGTTGTGTTTTGCAGGCTACTGTTCCTCGCGTTGAGTATATTCCGCGTCTTTGTTTTGGTCTTTCTTCTGTTGTTTTTTTTCCTTCGTGCTGCCTTTCACGAAGACGTTTTCTTTTTCTCTTTTCCCGCGTTTTGGCGGAGGTTTCAGTTTTGTGGTTTTTGTTTTGGCGTTTGGGTTTAGTTCAACCTCCGCGGTGTATGCACGTTCGCGTACCGCCGCATTCAACGTGGTTGTACGCGCGCACGGCGAAAATGACGTAATCGCTGTGGCTCCGCCCGTGAGCGAGGTGCACCTCTCGAATTTTGTAACTTCCTGCGCGCCGCGCCTCAGCGCAATGAACAAAGTCATGTTTGCAGGGTTCGTACACCTTTTATAAGGTGGAATTAAAGCACTTGTACGTCACTCTCAAGGTCCAGTGCAATATTTCCCAGCACGATAAACTTGAATAAGTTTAAATATTTATACATATACTCAATGATTCGAAATAATTTGCTTTTTATCACATTATTTAATGGTGGTTTATTTTCAAAACGTCCAATCTTAACGTTCTCTCATGTTTCGTCCTGGAATTACAAGAGGCTCGTATTTGTTAACGTAATACAAGAGAACTGTTCAGTCAGACAGATATTTGTTGTGAATCGAAGTAGTTACAATTTCAACATTTGAAAGTACTTTAGCCTAATTTCCAGCACTTTTCAAACCTGGAACACAAAGCAACATTAAAATTCGGCAGGTAAATGTTCATTCCCCTGTTTTTGAGGGGTGTTTCCTTATACTAAAAATGTTCTTTCACCGGCTTTGCAGGGTTTTTTTATTCTCCCCTGCCACCTATCGTTTCGGAGAACACTGCAGTGAAGCTCGCGAAAGTATAAACGCTGCCACCGTTCGCGCGAGGTGGGGGGAGTCACGCGCTACGGTCACTCGCGAAAGTATAAACCAGGCTTAACATTTTACTTCCAAGCTCCGCGTCCCACTTTGGGATCCACTGAACTATATATTAAACAAAAAGAGTGGACATCCTTTTTAGAAATAAATGACTCCAGGGACTTCCGGTGTGCTTGTCGATGGAGTAAGCCGTGTCCGTTGGCGTCTTGCAGAGCTTTTTTTAAATTAATTATTGTATTTCACGTGTTGGAGGATCGGTCTCCTTTTGTCTCCAAATACATTATTGGATTGTACACCGTTTGTCATTTTTTGCTGCAGTTATGTCTCCCAAAGTAGTTAAAGCTTCCGGACTTTCACAGACCACGTTACGGCCTGCCACTCGCGCCCCATCCCCGTGTTCCAGTGAATCATTGGGCCCTTCGAGTTCGTTCTCCGATCCCATCTCTACTCTGGACGTTGCATCGCTAAAGTCAAAAATTGTTCGTGCTGTGGTAGCTGAAATGCGTGATTTGATGACTGAATATCAGTCCAGTATCAGGTCTGACATTTCGGCGTTGAAGACGGAATTACTGGCAGATGGGTGGGGTCAAAAGTGACCCCGAGGGATGTTTTTCTTCAAAATCTCTGAAATGAAAAGTTTTTACACTTCCATATTCCAGGTAGTCCTCATAAAACATGTTTGTAACTTGAGGCCATTTGAATTTTTTTTTATGTTTTTATGTCACTACCCCAGTTTTCCATGAGTGGGGTCAAAAATGACCCCAAGCATTTCGTACAGAATCTCAAGGCTTTGCTTTGGGAACTTTTGATTTTTAACAACTGTGACTGTCAGGATACAATTTCTGTCCCTCTTACACATATAATGCCTGCATTCCCACCACCAGGAGGTCACAGCAGCATACATGTAAGTATTATTGTCCTCAAATATAATAACACGATTCATCCTTGGGGTCAATCTGACCCCAGGGATATTTACCTCCAGAAAATGATTTACAGAACATTGTTGACCACTTTTTTGGTACAGGCTCTTTGTTTATTTGTTACATACATAAATAACCCCTTTAAAATAGAAATTAAATTTTAATCTTAAATCTTGAATTTTTTATATATATCTTCTCAAATTTACTTCTCAACATTAATGACCACAAGTCTTGTTTTGATGATGATGGATAGGGCCTTTACTATAGCGCCACCAACAGAAAATAATAGAGGTTTTTTTTTTGTTTTTTTGAGTGTTTTTCTTTGGGGGGGGGCATTTGTGAGACAGAAAAAGAATAATGAGAACATGTCAAATACTAGTGAAAACATGGAATAGGTTTTTATGCCCACTGTAAACTTTAGGACTATAGAGATATGAAGTATGAAAGTATGCAACATGAAAATCCACCCATTTGCGAAACAGTGTGAACATGATACTAGTCAAACATGAAATAGTTCTACTGCGGGAATTATCAAAGTATATCAACAAAATATATCAACTCAGATCTATCAACTGCACCTGCAGGTGTGGTCATGTTAGATCACACACACTGATAGACAAGTTTTAACAGCTAAAACAGCTTGGGGTCAAATTGACCCCTGAGGACGACCAATGCGTGCAATATGTGTTCAGCACATTGAAAAAATATTTTCATGACAATTTTATGCTTTATCACTTGTCCCCATCAAATGAGGAATTCTCATGAAATATGAAGCAAAAGAAAAAAGTCAACTACTATTTTTTTGAATGATAAACATTTAGTGGGGTCAAATTGACCCCAAGGACGATAGGAGGGCTATTATCTTCATTTATCAACTCATTTGCCTTTTCTGTCATAGAGTAACATGTTGGTCAGCAAATAATTTAATAAAATTAATAGAAATACTTCGTCGTGTCTAAAATCCATCTTTGATGCACCGGTGCGTCAATAGACCTGGGAGGGTTTTAACTAGCTAACTACAAAATAAGGTTAGTAGTAATGTTAGTACTGTGTTAGCTGGATTACTTAGCTAGCTACCATTACAGTAGCTTAGTAAGTTAGCTGATATTACTGCGTTTGTTACTCACTGTATTCATGGTTCCTTGTAATAAAAGCTAACCTGTTAGGTAACCAATTATATCATTATTGAATGGGGTGTGTGTGTGTGTGCGTGTGTGTGTGTGCAGGCACACATGCATGTCTGTGCTAGGATACCCGGAGACCTTTCTGGAGATATGATCCTGAACGGATGGGATGAAGAGTCCATCGGTGGGATTGACTCAGAATCTGACATCTCAGATGTAGAGGATCCAGAATATTGTCCATCTGGACATGTTTTGTAGACCCAAATATAATAAATATAATCACCTTTAACCAAAACTAAAAGCATTTTTTAAAATTCATTGCAAAAACACATTGATCCTTTTGGGGTCTATTTTGACCCCACCCATGGAAGTTAGGGGGTATTGGTCGTCCATGCATCCTAGGGCTACGAGGGGATGTAGCGGCTCTCCAGAGCGCCGTGGATGGAGTGGAGCAGTCACTATCTACATGTATGGATGATGTCTCAGAACTACAGTCCAGTGTCGCTACACTCACTAAGACTGTTTCTGACCTGGAGGCTAAATGTGAGGACTTAGAGTCGCGGTCACGGAGGCAAAACGTCAGGATTCTTGGGATTCCCGAAGACGGATCTTTTAATCTCTCCACGTCTCATGTTTCGAGTCTGCTGAAAGACACGCTCCAGTTATCGGATTCGCCACGGATTGACCGCGCTCACCGATCACTGGCACCAAAACAGAGTCCTGGTCAACCATCAGGTCCGGTTATTGCTTGTCTTCATTATTATGAGGACTGTGTGAATATTCTTAAACAGGCCAGGACTCAACCCAATACGTCTCACTCAGGCATGAAACTGTCCGTCTTCCCAGATTTCACCGCTAAGGTCGCTAAAGCACGTGCAGCGTTTAACAGCGTGAGGAGCACATTAAGATCTATGGACGGTGTTCGGTACGGTTTACTGTATCCTGCATGTCTCCGTATCACAGCTAATGGTGAGCAGTGGATTTTTGACTGTCCTAAACAAGCTGAACAGTTTGTGAGGGGTCTGCACACCGGCTGATCATGGAAACGGTTTGGAACGGATGTGGTTTTATACTTTTATATGTACATTTAATATCTCATATAATAAGACTTTATAATGTTCTGGAGGAGATTTTGATCCTCCATACTGACTAGGGGTGTGACGAGACACTCAGCTCACGAGACGAGACACGAGACAGGGTTCACGAGATTCGAGACGAGACGAGATTTTAAGAACACTAAAATTACAAATTATGTGACTGGACAACAGACTTTTATTTAAATTTTATTTAACTTTAAACATGCATTTTGAAATGTTTTATTATAACTCTTAACATGCATTATGTAAGAGACTGAAAAGTCCGTTGTAAAGCAGTTTTCGTCGTTAAGCGTGACCCTATATTTAGATAAGCTTTGATCGTAAATACAATGTTCTCGTGCGTACAGCGTGAGAAAGAGCGATCGCATTACCGAGATGGGCTTATCGTACACAACACTCCACTACACTACACAACACTCCACTGCTCCTCCGCGCACCGCGCAAAATTAAATTAAAAGTTGTGGTAACTTCGGTCCGTTGTTATCCAGACCCGTCGTTAAGCGGGGACTCACTGTATTATGTACAAAACAAAAAGTTCTTCTCTGTCAATACAGAGTGCAAATAGTGCAAACTGAGCCTGACCAAGTATGTCACTGAATTTGCTGCAACTACACTGCCATGTTCGTTTTTAAGAATATTAGCATCCCCACACTGCTCCCAATATCCTTTACTGTCTCAACTTACCAAAGCACCGTTCTGTCCCTGCTACCTCTGTTCAAGTGAGATATGTTGATCTGAGTACTGAGCTGTGGTGGTGCTGTAAATGTCTCTGCATCCTGCTCGTATTAGTCGCGGTGTACGGCATTATTTTCATACAATGTTTGCATATGTAGTGTCTTATCAGTCACTCTCTTGCCATTTATCATTTCCGCCGGGTTCCCAAAATGATGCCAAACAAACTATTTGAAAGTGGCTTGGCATCTTCAATAGTAATACCTGTATTTTCCCACGTCATTGTGACGTCATCAAATTTCGGAGATCTCGTCACACCCCTAATACTGACTTTATACATTTGCTTTGCTAGACTCAGTTAGTTAGTTAGTGTTTGAGCTCTGTTTTTATAGTTACTATTGTGGGTGGGTGTGTTTTGTTTTCAGTGGGGCGGAGTTTAGGGGTGTGTGCTTTATAGTTTTTATCTTATTCTGCTTTTTATTCTTTCTCTTTTTTCTTTCCTTGAGGTACTGTTCTCAGTTATTATTTTATCTTTTAGAACCCTTATGCTATGGCGCCCTTAAAAATTACAAGTTGGAATGTTAATGGCCTTAACACCATTAAGAGTGTCCTTGTTTTCTGAATAGGTGGATGAATGAGTACGTGTTGGAGGGAGGGGATATATGGCCAGGTGTGGGTAAATTTGGAGGTGTGAGGGTGAATTTGAGTGTATGTATATGTGTATGGGGGTGGGTGTGTGCATGATAGGGGTGTATAGGGGCGAATGTAATGTGAATTTGAGTGTATGGGTGAGGACAGCTGGTTCTGGGTCGGGGCTGGTTGTGCCTGGTTCACTCCCGGATGCTCCCCTGAAATTACTGCACCACTCCAGAGGGGGGGCGCCTTGGGGCTCCGGGGTCCGGCTTGGCCCCCCGGCGTCGGTGGTGGTTTGGGGCGGCCGGGTGCTCCTCGGCGGGAGGTGGGCCCTGCCGCGTGGTGGGTGGCTTTCTGGGCGCGTGGCGCCGTGGCTTTGCCGCTGGCCCACAATGGGGGGGGCATCCTGGGGGGGGTTGGGGGGGGGGGGGGGGGGGGCTCTGTTCCCTCTGGTTCCCCTGGACCTGCGCTCCTTGACTGGTGGGGCGCTGTCCGGGGTCTCTCTCTCCCGCCTGCGGGGGCGGGCATGTGAGGGTTTCTGGGAAGTGCGGCTCTGGTACTCAACCACTCCTTGGGGGGCCGTGGGCGGGTGGGATTCCCGGGTCTCTCTCTGCCCGCCTCTGGCCTCTGGGGGAATGTTGTCGCAGCTACCCACCCTTGCTGGTAAGTACATTCCATATATCTATCCTATGTTGCACTTTTAGGTTGCACATAAACACACACTCACACACACCCAGTGGGGAACCGTCAGGGCCCTCTACGCCCTCTCAGAGGGCCTAAAATATTCTTAAAGCATTATATATATAATTATCCAATTTTATTTTATCTACTTACAGTTTGACATTCGACATCTAAACAATTACAAAAATATAAGCAAATAAAATATTCACCCGTGTCTATTCAATCTGTGTTGGAAGGTGAGGGGTTGAGTGGAAGCCTGTGAGCCTGTGTCTCCCCCTATCAGGACTGTGATGCCCGCTGTTCGTTTACAGAGGGCCTGGCAGTTATAATTTAGCGCAATACCAGTTTCAAATGACAGCAAAATTGACCAATCATATCTTCTCTCTTAGTGGGCGGGCTTAACTGTATGATAATTTCCGCCCGCTGTGGCGACGCTAGCTGTCGTTAGCACCATCGCTAGCTAGTTTCGATTCATCCCTTTGACGTCCTCGTGCGCGTTGTTTACATATTCCGCTTCCGAGAACCACGGAGCTGTGAACCTTATTTTGTTTGGAAACTTATTTTGCTTAAGATGTTATCTAGTACAGATATTATTGTTTATTGCGTTTTTAAAGCTGTACTGTCGTCTCAGTTTTTCTTTATTTAGTTTATTAAGAAAGGAAAAAAAAAATTTCGGGGGGGAGGGGGGGTAGCGGGCCCAGGTTTAAAGGTCACGGTTCGCTACTGCACACACCCATACATCGCACTCATTTGTACTATATGTATTTGGTTTACTTTCTGTTCTTCTTTGCAGTGGTCATTTGAGCTGGTTGTGTGTTTTATTTTATTATTATTATTATTATTATTATCTTCTTCTTTCTTTTCCTGCCCCTTTGTCTTTTCCCTTTTTATTATTTCTCTCCCCCTCTTTTCTTGGTCCACCTAACCCCAATAATTATCACTTTGCATATTGTTATCACTATATATTGTTATCACTATACTATATATTATACAGAATTGTTATAATTGCCATTTAAATCTGTACATAAAAACAAAGTTGTCCTCCAAAGATGGGGGGGTGGAGGTGGGCCAAAAAAAAAAAAAAAAAAAAACACCATTAAGAGATCCAGAATTATGGCACATTTGAAGCGTCTGAAGGCTGATGTGATTTTTTTTTACAGGAGACACATTTGAATAATTCTGACCACTGCGGGCTGCCAATAGGAGAGATTTACCATTCGTCTTATAACTACAGAATCAGAGGAGTTGCTATTCTGATTAGATCAGGCGTTTCGTTTGTGATGGAGAAGTTTATTTCTGATGGAGCAGGGAGGTGGTTAATTGTAAGTGGCACATTACTCAACAAACCATTTTTATGCACCCAATTTTGATGATCCAGAGTTCATGCGTAAGTTAATTAGCTCTATTCCGTCTCTTCACACCCATTCTTTAATTAATCATGGGAGGCGATCTGAATTCTGTTATTGATCCAGTATTAGATCGTTCCTCCTCAACTCTCATTCCCACTTCACTCACATCTCAAGTGGTGCTTTTTTTCTACGTATGGTATTTGTGACCCCTGGAGGGATTCCAATCCCATGACTAAATCCTTTTCCCATTAGTCTCATGCACAAAGGTGCTATTCCTGTATTAATTATTTCTTTATTTCTAAATCTTTAGTTCCTAACATATCCTCAGTTCATTATCACCCTATTATAATCTCTGATCATGCACCTCTCTCATTAGATTTAAATTTCTCAAATTTTCCCCATCAAATGGTGTCCTGGAGGCTCGATTCCTTACATTTAGCTGAGGAAGATTTTTGTACCCACATTAGATCTTCAATAGATGACTTTTTACATTTTAATGCGAATGGTACTGCTTCTGCAGCACTTCTCTGGGAGACTCTTAAGGAGTATTTGCGCACTCAAATTATATCTTACACTGCCCGTTCTAACAAACAATACAGACTAGATCTACAGAATCTCACTGATAGACTTGTAAACCTGGATAGTCTCAATTCGGTTTCTCCGTCACCTTCTTTGCATAAGGAACGTGCCGAAGTTCAATTACAGATCGATCTTCTGACAACTAAGGAGACTGAGTGACTCCTTTTATTCTCTCGTAGTAAATGCTATGAGAGTGGTTACAGACCCTCACGATTATTAGCTCATCGTCTAAAGGGCTTCACCAATTCTAGATTAATCTCACAAATTAGAGATGAAAATTGTATTATGTGCACTGATCCCCTGTCGATAAATCGCTCGTTTCAGGACTTTTACCAAAAACTTTTCTTCTGAGTCAATTGATGATGGTGTTGAAATGTGTAGATTTTTTTTTTATCTTTTATCATTTAAAACTGTGGAATCTGCACAAGTCTCTGCTCTTGACTCACCCATCCAACTACATGAAATACTTGAGGCTATTTCTAAAATGCAGTCAGGGAAGGCACCAGGTTTGGATGGTTTTTGTACTGATTTCTTAAAAAAAATTCCGCACCAAGCTCGCCCCTTTACTTTTGCAAGTTTATAATGAGGCCCTAGCGGTTGGTGTATTACCTCCCACTCTAACTGTAGCATCCATCTCCCTTCTATTGAAAAAAGACAAGGATCCAACACTTTGTTCTTCATACAGACAATTATCCTTACTTAATGTGGACTATAACATTTTAGCCAAATTATTAGCTTTACGTTTGGAATCTGTTCTCCCCAATATAATTTCATTAGACCAAAATGGATTTATTAAAGGCCGTCATCTTTTCTCATATATTCCTACTTTGCTCAATGTTATATCAACAGGCGGTTCTGCAGTTCATCCTGAAAAAGCAGAAAAAGCTTTCGATAGAGTGGAGTGGTCGTATTTGTTTGAAGTTTTATACAGATTTGGTTTTGGTCCTGTGTTCATTTCTTGGGTAAAATTACTGTATAGTGCTCCACATGCCTCTGTTCGCACTAATGATATCCATTCTGCATATTTTCCTCTGTTTAGAGGAACTAGACAGGGATGTCCATTATCCCCTTTGTTTGCATTGGCAATAGAGCCCTTTTCAACAGCATTAAAAACCTTGCCTCAGTTTCAAGGAATCCAACGCTTGGGCACCACAATGAAGGTTTCACTTTATGCTGATGATCTGCTTTTATTTGTAGCTGACCCATCCAACTCCATTCCTTTTATAGTGGATACATTATCAGGTTTTGGGTCCTTCTCCGGGTATAAAGTGAACCTTCATAAAAGTATTTGTTATCCTATCAACCCACTGGCCAAATCTATGGTTAGAACACACATCCCATTTCATTTCTCTGACCGTGGGTTCAGATATTTAGGAGTTTTTATCACTCATTCGCTAGAGGCTACTATCCACAGTAATTTTGATCCTTTAATGTTAAAATTGAAGGAAGATCTCTTAAGATGGAGAGCCCTTCCATTATCCATGATTGCCAGGATTAACATGGTGAAAATGAATGTATTGAATGTACAACTGTGGCTACAACTCTGACAGCCTGGTGGAATTTTCACAAACTAACAAACTCAGCACTAACACCAACCATCCATTCACCCATCTGGAATAACCCAGACTTTACAATTAATAAAAAACATTAAACTATCTGTCATGGACTAATAAGGGAATCACGCACCTAAAACATCTGTATAACAATACCACATTAATGTCACTACCACAAATAACCCAGAAATACGGCATCGAAAGAACTGTTCTTACAATATCACCAGTTAAGATCACTCATCAGTTCAAAAATCAATCCAACTACTTCAGCCCTCCCTACACCAATCTCAGAACTTCTTAACATTACTACAGCAAATAAAACATTATCCAAAATATATGGGTAATATATTTTGCACCCCCCATTTCTTCTCCCTTTATACCCCCCTGCATTTAAATGTATTAAATTTATATATGTTTATATGATTGAATAAACAATAAAGTATCAATAGTCCTCCGAAGAGAGAGGGTGGTGGTGGGGAAAAAATAAATATGTATCGGAGTAAAAGTATTAAACTGATGGAAAATATGTAGTGAAGTGGAAGTAGAAAATAATACAGATACAGCATTTTAGTACTTAAGTACAGTAGTGAAGTAGTTCTACTTCATTACTATACAACTCTGACACTGACCAACTATCTGCTTCTACAAATCAGCTAGCATAAGTCCTTATAAATCGGCCAGACATGGTTTTTTTATTTATCCATGGCTGGTATTGGTTTGTTTCCCTGTTCGGAGTGTGGCATGTTTAGTCTAGACCCTTTCGCCACCGACAGTAATAGCAATAGTATTTGTGAGAGGTGCCAGTTTGTTACTTCTCTCGTGGCGAAAGTGGAAAGTTTAGAGCGCCGCGTCCACTCATTATTGAGGGATAGAGAGACAGGGACAGGATCAGTAGTAGGTGTGGACGCACCAGGGAGAACTAGCGACTCTGGCGATAGAGCCCTCACAGCGGGGCGAATGGGTGACGTCTCGGCGGCGTAGTCGGAGAGCGAGGGCTGCAGCTACCGCTAACGCCAGCGCTAGCCCACCAGAGCACCACTCCCTGATTCACGTGTCCAGGTTTGCCCCGCTCAGTGCTACACCCGCTGAGGAGCCTGTCTCACAGACTCTGGTGATAGGAGACTCTATCGTTCGGCACGTGAAAGTCGCTATTCCTGTAGGGGCTCCAGCGGTTACAGTTAGTTGTTTACCGGGAGCCAGAGCGCCGGACATTAGTGGCAACCTTAGACTGTTAGCCCATGGGAGATTCTCTAGGATAGTGATTCATGTAGGGGCCAACGATATACGTCTGCGGCAGTCAGAGGTGACTAAGGCTAATGTTAAAGAGGTGGTTAAATTAGCCCAGACGATGTCCGATGCCGTAATCTGCTCTGCCCCATCCCAATGCGGCGCGGCGATGAGCAATACAGCAGGCTCACGTCGCTAAACCGCTGGATGTCCAAGTGGTGCTCCAAAAATCAAGTGGGCTTTATAAATAATTGGAAAGAGTTCGAGGGCAAGCCTGGTCTTTTAGGAAGGGACGGTGTCCACCCCACCCGGGGCGCCGCCCTGTTATCCTGCATCATAGCCCATAGCCTGTTAGTTAGTGGGCAGAGTAGTATTAGGAGCTGCTGACTACACAGAGTCGTGACCAGGCCGCAGACTAACGGGTTAAACCTGTCTGTGAGCTGCTTAGAGGCATCACCAAGTTCCCACAGAATTGAGACTGTGTCTGTGCCCCAGGTAAAATTAAATCATAAGAAAATACTGCACCCTAAGATTTTAACTAATATTCAAACCTCACATCCGATTATTACTACCTATATGACCGATCTGAAAATCTGATTAATCAATATTCGATCGCTCAATTCTAAAGCAGCTATTGTGAATGAAATTATAACCGACCAGAAAATTGATATTCTATGTCTAACAGAAACGTGAATTCAATCTGGTGATTTATTTAACACTAAACGAAGCCACTCCTGTGGGATATAGTTATATACATAGACCTAGATTATCAGGCAGAGGAGGAGGAATATGTATAATCTATCGAAATAGTTTAGTAGTTCATCAGAAATACTTAGATATCTCTAATTCATAATTACATATGAATGTAATTAGTCCATCCGCAAATAAAAATGCATTTTCTCTGACATGTGTACAGACCGCCAGGGCCTTTCTCAGAGTTTCTAAACCATTTCACAGATTTTGCAGCAAATTTAGCAGTATGTAGTGACAAAATAATAATGGTAGGAGACTTTAACATACATTTTGATAATGCGGAGGATCCACTGACGAGCATTTACTTCAATATTGAACTCTGTCGGCATTATACAAAATGTAGTAGGACCTACACATTGTCAAAATCATACCCTATGATATTTAACCAATTTAACTGCTTTAGCGTACTCGCCATCGGATCCAGAGGAGTTAGATAGTCTAACCGACTGCTTAGAGCAGGGGTCACCAACCTTTTTGAAACTGGGAGCTACTTTAATCAATCAATCAATCAAATTTTGTTGTCACAAAACAGCTTTACAAGTGTCCGAGTCCTAGCCCCCAGTGAGCAAGCCAAGGGTGACAGTGGCAAGGAAAAACTCCCTAAGGGCATGAGGAAGAAACCTTGAGAGGAACCAAGACTCAGGGGGGGAACCCATCCTCCTCTGGCCGACACCGGTCACCATGACAACAACAATTTAGACAGAAAGAAATAAAGAAGAGGAAAAGATGTAATAATGTCCATCATGGTGTAGGCTTATCCGGTCAGGCAGTAGGTGGCTGGCACTGGATAACTCGCTTGTCTCTCCTCATCTCATTTTTCCTCGAGCAGGCGGGCAGCCATGTGGAGAAAATAAAACAGGGAAAATTAGCTCTGTATGAGGACATATACAGGACAGATGAAATTAAACACATTTCTGGAGTGTGGCAGCAACTCCGGCATTAAGTTAAACTATTACAGCCTAGCTAAAAAGGCAGAACCAGAAGGTAACATAGGCTTGGGGGCATTCTGAGACAATGGCATCCATCCACTGTAAACAAACTTGAGTGACCACGAGCAGTGACAGGACGACAGCACCAGTGCCCCAGTCTACCATAAAACCCTTCGTCTATGAACCCCTGGATCTGTACCTTTATCTAAGGGGGGATGTTAGTTATCAAACCCTAAACCAAATAGGTGGGTTTTCAACCTAGACTTAAAGATTGTGACTGTGTCAGAGTCCCGTACGTATTTTGGAAGGTTGTTCCAAAGCTGGGGGGGCCTTATAAGAAAAGGCTCTTCCCCCTACATCTCCGCAACATTGCTAAGTTAAGAAATGCATTATCACAGGATGATGCGGAAAAATTTATGCACGCCTTTGCACGCCTTTGTTTGCTCCAGATCAGATTACTGTTACTCACTACTGTCAGGATGTTCAAATAGGAATCTAAATAAACTTCAAATAGTTCCAAATGCCGCAGCCAGATTTCTGACTAGAACTAGAAAATTTGATCACATCAGACCAGTCCTATCAGCCCTGCATTGCCTCCCAGTTAAATTCCGTACTGATTTTAAAATTCTTTTATTGACTTATAAAGCATTGCACGGGCTTACTCCTGAATACCTCCAGGAACTTTTTTCCAGTCATGGCCTGGCGGTTAGGGAACTGGTCTTGTGACCGGAGGGTCGTGGGTTCAATTCCCAGACCTGAGGCCATGACTGATGTGCCCCTGAGCAAAGCCCTTAACCCTCAATTGCTCACTTGTATAAAAATTTGATAAAATGTAAGTCGCTCTGGATAAGGGCGTCTGCCAAATGCCATAAAATGTAAATGTAAAATGTATTATGAACCCCCACGTCCACTAAGATCAGAGGGTGCTGGCCTTTTATTAGTTCCAAAAATTAATAAGGTAACAGCAGGGGGAAGAGCCTTTTCTTGTAAGGCCCCCCAGCTTTGGACTAACCTTCCAGAATGCGTCCGGGACTCTGACACAGTCTCAATCTTTAAGACTAGGTTGAAAACCCACTTATTTAGTTTAGCGTTTGAAAATTAATACCCCCCCTTAGATAAAGGTACAGATCCAGGGGTTCATAGGCAAAGGGTTTTATGGTAGACTGAGGCGCTGGTGCTGTCATCCTGTCACTCTTCATGGTCACTCAAGACAGTGCAGTGGATGGATGCCATTGTCTCAGAATGCTCCCAAGTAGGGATGGGGCCGATCCGATCCAGTATCGGTATCGGGTTCCGATATCAACGTAATTCACGTATCGGAAATTTCCGATCCACTCTGTTAAGATTTCCGATCCACACAAGCTAGCAGTCGAACGTTCAGCATACGGGCTCTAGTCGGGTAGTTAGTGCTAACAGTAATTTCGTCTCAAGGTGTCTGCTGTGTGGAAGTACTTTTTACTTTATTCACCACAAAGCGATACAGCAAAGTGTAATGTTTGCAAAGCTGTTGTACCCAGAGGTGGACGCTCCGTTGTGACATACAATACTACGAACCTAATAAAACATCTACAGAAGCACCACCCTAAAGAGCACGAGGAGTTCTTAGTTACGAAGGGACTGAAAGCACAGACTAGCCTTCAGGAGTCACTTCTGCAGTCATTCGAAAGACAAGGTAAACTCTCACCAGACAATGTGAAAGCTAAAGAGATCACTGAGAAGGTACTTAACTTCATCGTACTCGATGACCAACCATTATCAGTTGTCGAAAATGAAGGCTTTTGCAGCCTGATCAAATACTTGCAGCCAAGATATAGTTTACCATCGAGGAGATATTTGTCAGAGACTGCGCTACCTGAACTTTACAACCAAGTGTCAACCAAGTTAGCCAACAAGTTAAAGGGAGTCCCAAATTTGAGCTTTACCACAGACATTTGGACGTCAGATGTCCGCCCGATGTCACTGATCAGTCTTATAGTGCACCGGATTGACCGCGACACATACGGGATCTGTTGTGCCGTGCTCCAAGTTAAAAAGTGCAGAGGCTCCCATAACCATGCAACAATCACAGCATCCATTACAGAAATGCTAAATCACTGGGGGATCCCACTAGCAAAGGTGCATGTCATTATATGGGACAACGCGAGTAACATGAAGGCTGCAATGCAAGACATGTCAGTTTCTAACCTCGGCTGTTTTGCTCATTCGCTGCAGCTCATTGTGAACGAGGGGCTAATATCACAGCGCAGCGTTAGCGATGCCTTAGCAAACAGCAGAAAGATCGTAGCACACTTCAAGCATTCACAACTTGCACAGTCTCGTTTGGAAGACCTGCAGCGTGAAATGCAAGGTGCTGGAATAACGACGAGCCCTTCTCGCCTGGTTCAAGATGTGCAAACTAGATGGAATAGTTCCTTCTATATGATCAAGAGCATCCTGAAAGAGAAACGAGCCCTCTGTGCCTATGCTGCCGACCACAACTTACCAGCAACACTGTCAGCCAACGACTGGTCTTTGCTTGAAAAAACAGCGGCTGTGCTGGAGCCCTTCGAGGAGTTAACCAAGAAAATCAGCTCGGCGACCTCCAGTGCAGCCGAAGTAATTCCAGCCGTCACAATTTTACAACGCCTGCTCGCAGAGAACACCAGTACCGACAGCGGCATCAAAACAATGAAAAGCACGCTCCTCCAAGCTGTCAACCCACGTTTCAGCGACATCAAAAGTCAGCCACTCTATGCTGTTGCCACTTTAGTGGACGCTCGATACAAGGACAGGTGAGTTATTTTTGTAGCAATTTAATCAAATTTAAATCCTGCTGAATCAAGTGTTAACCTATTCCTAACTTTAACGTGAATATTTCTTAATGACATTAACTTTATTTAAACTAAAAATAATTGGATAAGGGGGATGTGTGTGGGTGGGTGGGTGTGTGGGTGGGTGCCTGTCAGCTGTATAAATTGTACTCAATGTTTCTTCTTGTGTGTGTGTCTGTCAGATTCTTTACAAGTGGAGAAGCTGCCAGGAGGGGAAAGGCTCTCCTGATTCAAGAGCTGGAGAAGGTGGAGCAAGCACTCACTGATGAAGCTGAGACAATGGTGGCTGAACCAGCTAAGAAGTTTGCTTGCATGGAAGCTGGTCCAAGCACTGGTGTTCCTCCAGGAACAACGAAAAGCAGCTTCAGCAGTCTATATGACAAAATTTTGGAGGAGCATGATGAACCTGCAGGAGGTACCCAGGCTGTGGTCACACAAATGCAGATGTTCTTAAAGGAACCAACTATAGGTGAGGCAGACAGCCCTTTTCAGTACTGGGCAAACCACCATGCTCGGTTTCCCCTCCTTGCTGCAGTTGCCTCAAAGTTCCTGAGTGCCCCAGCAACCAGTGTGGAAAGCAAAAGACTTTTCAGCACAGCATCCAATATCGTGGATGAAAAGAGAAATCGTCTGACAGCAGAGCGGGCAGAAATGCTAATCTTCCTCAAAAGAACCTGCTAATGTTTAAGTGAAAGTGGTTGATCACTGTTATGTGATCTGCTAATGTTTAAGTGAAAGTGGTTGATCACTGTTATGTGATCTGCTAATGTTTAAGTGAAAGTGGTTGATCACTGTTATGTGATCTCAGATAGTGCTGCTGAACTTCATTTGTTTGTTTTGTTAAGATAATCTTTTACCCGTTATGGGTTGCTGAGGTGAATAAATATTGAAGGCCAACTTGAAATCCTGCTCGCATGTAGTTTGTTAACAGTAATGATGATGATAATGAATGTCCTCATAAATGTAAGGACTATTTTTTAGGTTTAGAGCAACTTCTACTTAAGTGCTTCCTGTGCCAGTATACTTTGGTCCATCATCAAGTGGCTGGTATAATTTGAAAGAACAAGACTGTTACCAGAGGTATCGGAATAGTATCGGTATCGGCAGATATCCAAATTTAGTTATCGGAATTGGATCGGAAGTGAAAATATGTGTATCGGTGCATCCCTACTCCCACGTCTATGTTACCTTCTGGTTCTGCCTTTATAGCTAGGCTGTAATAATTTCATTTAATGCCGAAGTTGCTGCCACACTCCAGAAATGTTTATAATTTCATCTGTCCCGTATGAAACAGATGAAATTACCCTGACCTAATGGCAGTCAGGGTACCTCTGGCTAAGCACATGGAGGTATTTGTGGCCCTCCAAAGAAATGCCTCCCCACACCATTACTTCCAATCTGGTCTGGAGAATGTTGCAGACAGCAGAACATTCTCCACATTTGTGTTGCTTCATAACTCAGGTTGGTTTCACAGAAGTGTGGTTGACTTGGAGTTACATTGTGTTGTTTAAGTGTTTCCTTTATTTTTTTGAGGAGTGTATTTTTGAGAGTTATCTTCAGAACTCTCAGATCCTCCCTAGTGTTAACTAAGTTGTACTCTTTTCCCTCAAATCAAAGAATACAAAAGCAATAGCTGCTTCTAAGGTGAGAGAGAGGGGTAGAGGCAGAAAGAGTGCTGGCCATAAGATGCATCTAATTTATTGTTTTCTTTTTATACTGTTTTATATAAAACCTCCAAAGTTATATTCATCTCTCAGGAGGGTGAGAGACAGAGGTGTAGGGAATTGAATCAGAAGCCTACATGCACTAGTGTTCCCCTCTTCTGGCCTGTGTACAGCTGGTGGGAGGCTTCAACTGTGATAGTTTATAAATAAATGGAAAGGTGTGTGTTCTGCTTCAAATAGAGGTCAGAGTGTGTGTTTGCATCAGGTTAATCTGTGCTTCCTTAGAACTGTGAGGAAAATGTCTCCCTGGAACTGACTGTTGAAAGAATTCAACCAAGAAAAACTGTGCACAAGTGTGGGTTTGGAAAAGCTACAAACTGCCAGACATGTATAAAGTATTAGAGACCCAGACTTGAGTAAAAGTACAAGTACTTTTTCAAAAAAGAGTGAAAGTACATAAGTATTCAGCATTTTTTGTACTTAAGTATTGCAAGTATATTCTAAAATTTATTACTCAAGTAC
Source organism: Brachyhypopomus gauderio (assembly GCF_052324685.1). Lineage (NCBI taxonomy): Eukaryota > Metazoa > Chordata > Actinopteri > Gymnotiformes > Hypopomidae > Brachyhypopomus > Brachyhypopomus gauderio. Next base: position 1,393,350 of record NC_135211.1, on the reverse strand, counting down.
TGAAAGTAAAAAGTACAAGTATTGTGTTTTGTATTAATTAAAGAAAGCAGTCAAAGTTTGATTATCAATTTTTTTTATATATGTCACTTATGTAGGGGTTATAGTTATGAGATTTAACTAACCTACCTGCTTGTGTGTGTAGGGGTTATAGTTATGAGATATAACTAACCTACCTGCTTGCCTACAACCAAGGATGGAAATAGGTGCAGAAGAAGGATTGATGTGCATCTAACGGAAACAGAGATACCGACCGGTGCAGGCTGCCTCACGGAGAAGAAGAGCAGAAAGAAGAAGAGCCCAGAAGAGGAAGAAGCCCTGAAGAGGAAGAAGAGGAAGAGCCCAGAAGAGGAAGAGGAGCAAGAAGTGCAAAAGACCCCTGCACCCACAAACCTCTCCTTTTATACCCCCCCCCCCCCATGTGAATCAGGTTGCTGGTAAAGACAACAGAGTACATTTGCATACAGAGTGCATTCCATACAGGACTGCCACCTTTGGGGTGAAGTCTACAAACCTTCTCAGTGAGTGATGGAACTCTTATCCTGTTATCATCACCTTTCCCAGCACACAACAAGAGGTAAACCAAAACTAAACATGCCATACAAACACACTGATATAACTAAAATACAAATGGTCAGTTTTATCCCATTTCTATGGGAACCTCTTGAGGTAAACCACCATTTGTTGCCCCCCATGGTTTTATGGAGGAACACCAGATCCTGCATTCCCCACAGGAACACATCCGAGCACTCCAGCACTTTCAAATCAAAGATGTCAAAGACCAAAAATATAAGTGTTCTGTATGTAAAAACAAGTAGCAACTTAAAAAAACTGGGCTTAACACTTCGTACACAAAAAATAAATAACAAGTAGCAACTTAAAAAACTGGGCTTAACACTTCGTACACAAAAAACAGATAACCTATGTCCCGCTACGTCGTAAGTTAGACGCAGAAGTACAAGTTAGCCTTAATGTAGCTGAGAAAACGAGGTGTAATTTGGATGTGAAATCCGTCTAAGGGTACATATATATATATATATTGTTATGTTTCCCCCCCAAAGGTAACCGGACCAGGAGTTAATGTTCCAACAGAACATGAACCAACACACAAGGGTTTTTAGTCAATCGTGTATTTACATTCACATATAATATACAAGGATAACACATAAGTACACCAAGCCATCTCTCCAGGGGTAAGCCAGGCCAAAACAACAAACAAACCAAAGTAAACCCCACTCTAAGTCCAGACACCAAAACTAGCTACAACTACAAAATAAGTACAAAACAACCAAAGAACAGGCAACTACACTAACTCCCTAACCCACACAAAAAAACAGGAGGAAACAGACATACATACAAAGAAAATGGCACTTACCCCCTTCTGGCAACATACACTAAATCAGGACACACAGTTCAACCCTGAGCCACCCACACAGAACACTCAGTGTGTGGGTGTAACACAGTAACAACAGTAACACAACCTGGATACAACCAGTCAACAAACACAAAGAGCCCTGCTCCCCCTTCATCTCGCTCTACTCTTCTGGCCTCTTGCCACGCCCTTCTGGGGACTTCCTGGATGGCAGGGTGTTACCTCCAGGACAGCACCACCTAGGGACACGGAGGAACAAACAGGCAGACACAACAACAAGACAGCAAACACACACAGAGCACAGCCGTAACAACCCCCCACCAAAAAAACTGTTTAGTAACTAAACTGTTCAGAGTGAGCGAGACAAGGCATCAGCCACCAAATTGTCTGAGCCTTTTTTATGTTGTATGACAATGTGGAACGGCTGTAGAAGTAATGCCCAACGCATCAACCGCTGGTTCTTGTTGCACATCTGGGATAAGAAAACCAATGGGTTGTGGTCAGTATACACCATAGTGGGCAAGCAATGTGAATTTAGATACACCTCAAAGTGCTGTAGCGCTAGGAGCAAAGCAAGAGTTTCTTTTTCAATTGTACTGTATCTCTGCTGGTAGCTGGTGAATTTCTTTGAATAAAAACACACAGGACGATCAACACCTTCATGGTTCTCCTGGATTAAAACTGCCCCAGCCCCAGAGTCACAAGCATCCACCTCCAGTTTAAAGGGCAGGGTGAAATCAGGAGCAGCTAGAACTGGCGAGCTACACAAGAGACCTTTCAGGCTTTCAAAAGCCTTCTGGCAGTCACTAGTCCACTTATACTCCACCTGAGCCTTCAGCAGATTGGTTGGACATGACCATGGGCTAGGCTCAAAACATAGGACCTGTACTTCTCAGGTACCACAATTTGAAACACACTGTCCCATACATTTGAAGCTACCGATGGGGCCCACTTTCTCATTAAGACTGCATTTATCTGATAAAAGGCCACAGGAACTTCATGAACCTTCTCCTGGTCTATCACAGCCGACCTACAGTGGGCAAGTGACTGATCATTCTCTTGAGCAGACACCAGCTCAGCACGACTTACTGGGAGAGTTAGTTCACTGGGCCTGCTTCAACAACCCACTGTGGCCATCTACAGGATCTTTTCTGTCTGTACCCTCAACAAACAGACTGGATAGGTCCTTTTGCTCCATCATTTTCGCTTTCTGTGCTCTAGTTGTGACACAGACAGAGAAAACCACAGGAAACTCCTCTCTTAAAAGGTCTACATCAAGTGGTAAAGGTTCGGGTACCACTTCCAGACTGGGGAAAACCTTGCCACCAGCCAGGTCATTACCAAGTATGAAATCCACACCAGCAACCGGTAATTTCTCTTGTACACCTACCCGCACCATTCCACTAATCAACTCTGACTGCAAGTAAACGTGGTGTAGGGGTACGCTAATAGGAGCAAGATCGATCCCACATACAACTACATATGATCCACACAAGGTGTCTGCTGTGAAAGCAAGCACCTTACTTGAGATAAACGATTGGGCTGCTCCAGTATCTCGCAGGATGTTAATTGGCTTTTTACACTGTTCTTCCTCAGACAAAGCCACAAAACCATCCAAAATAAATGGACGGAATGCAGCAACACAATGATCTAACAAATGTATATAGACCACCAGGGCCTTACTCAGATTTCTTAAAAGATTTCACAGATTTTACAGCAAATTTAGCAGTTAGTAGTGACAAAATAATAATGGTAGGAGACTAACATACATTTTGATAATGCGGAGGATCCACTGACAAGGGCTTTTACTTCTATATTGAACTCTGTTGGCATTACACAAAACGTTGTAGGACCCACACACTATCAAAATCATACCCTAGATTTAATCTTAACGTTGGGTATTGACGTAGATAATATAAATATACTCCCGCAAACCGTAGCTATCTCTGATCACTATTTAGTCAAATTTGAGATTCATCTTAACATAAATACCCACCCGTCTCCTCGGCAGTGTATAAAGCGCTCGATAAATTCATTAACAGCAACACAGTTTATTGAAGCCCTCCCTGATTTAACTGCTCTAGCCCACTCGCCATCCTATCCAGGAGAGTTAGATAGTCTAACCAACTGCATAGAGAATACCTGCAGATCAGCTCTAGACATAGTAGCTCCACTCAAATATAAAAAGACTAGATCTAAAAAACTCGCTCCGTGGTACACTGACCAAACTAGAAACTTAAAACAAATAGCATGTAAATTAGAGCGTAAATGGCGATCTACTAAGTTGGAAGTATTCTACTGTGCCTAGAAGGATAGCATCATTGACTACAAACGGGCACTCGCTAAAGCACGCTCAGCATACCTAGCCTCACTGATAGAGAAAAATAAAAACAATCCTAGATTTCTTTTTAATACTATTTCCAAACTTACAAAAAATCAAGCAGGCGCAGAACCTCAGATTCCAGTAAACCTCACTAGTAATGCATTTATAGATTTTTTTGATAATAAAATAGAGAATATTAGACAAAATATAAAACCTTTTATTAGCAATACAACTGGTATGTCATCTGGTTTGGTTGACATCGATTTAAATCGCATACTGGGAGAAAAACTTGATGATTTTCATCCACTCCCACAATCAGAATTAGAGAAAATAATTTCTTCCTTAAATTGTGCTACCTGCACACTAGACTCGGTTCCATCAAAGTTATTAAAAGAGGTATTACCAGCGGTAACTGAACCTCTTCTAACTATAGTTAACTCATCCATTACAATAGGTCACATGCCCAAATCATGTAAATTAGCAGTTATTAAACCTCTGATTAAGAAACCAAATCTTGATCCTACTGTACTATCTAATTATAGACCCATTTCAAACACATAATTTATATCTAAGATCATAGAAAAAGCTGTTGCCCAGCAATTATGCCTATATCTGCATAGGCATCACATATTTGAAAAGTTCCAATCTGGTTTTAGGCCCCATCACAGTACTGAAACAGCATTGGTTAAAGTAGCAAATGACCTCCTCCTTGCTTCAGATCAAGGTTATGTATCGCTGTTAGTGCTTCTTGATCTTAGTGCAGCTTTCGACACAATTGATCATAGGATCTTGCTAGAAAGGTTAGAACGCTGGGTTGGAGTCTCTGGCACAGCCCTTTCATGGTTTCATTCTTACTTAACAAATCACTATCAGTTTGTAGAGCTCAATAATATTCCATCCAAACGTACAAAAGTTAAATATGGGGTCCCGCAAGGCTCCATTCTAGGACCACTATTGTTTACATTATATATGCTACCATTGGGCACAGTTATAAACAAACATGGTGTCAATTTTCACTGCTATGCAGATGACACTCAACTTTACATATCAGCCAAACCTGATGACAAACTCAGTTTAAGAAAAATTGAGGCCTGTGTAAAAGATATTAAATGCTGGATGTCTCTAAACTTCCTCCAACTTAATGAGGACAAAACAGAAGTTCTCCTTCTGGGCCCTAAGGCCTCAAAACAGAAAATTCCAGATCTAATGCTTAATATCGCAGGCTACCCCATTACACCTGGCACAGTAGCCAAAAACCTAGGTGTCATACTCGACTCTGACCTATCATTATAGATAATACTACTAGGATAGCTTTTCTACATCTCCGTAACATTGCTAAATTAAGAAATGCATTATCACAGGATGATGCGGAAAAATTGGTGCACGCCTTTGTTAGCTCTAGATTAGACTACTGCAATGCACTACTGTCAGGATGTTCAAATAGGAATCTAAATAAACTTCAAATAGTTCAAAATGCTGCAGCCAGGGTTCTGACCAGAACTAGAAAATTTCAGCATATCAGTCCAGTCCTATCAGCCCTGCATTGGCTCCCAGTTAAATTACGTATTGACTTTAAAATTCTTTTATTAACTTATAAAGCATTGCACGGGCTTGCTCCTGAGTACCTTCAGGAACTTATTTCCTATTACGAACCCCCACGCCCACTAAGATCACAGGGTGCTGGTCTTTTATTAGTTCCAAAAATTAATAAGGTAACAGCAGGGGGAAGAGCCTTTTCTTGTAAGGCCCCCCAGCTTTGGAATAATCTTCCTAAATGCGTCCGGGACTCCGACACAGTCACAATCTTTAAGTCTAGGTTGAAAACCCACCTATTTGGTTTAGCGTTTGATAATTAACATCCCCCCTTAGATAAAGGTACAGATCCAGGGGTTCATAGACGAAGGGTTTTATGGTAGACTGGGGCGCTGGTGCTGTCATCCTGTCACTGCTCGTGGTCACTCAAGTTTGTTGACAGTGCAGTGGACGGATGCCATTGTCTCAGAATGCCCCCAAGCCTATGTTACCTTCTGGTTCTGCCTTTTTAGCTAGGCTGTAATAATTTAACTAAATGCCGGAGTTGCTGCCACACTCCGGAAATGTTTATAATTTTACCTGTCCTGTATATGTCCTCATACAGAGCTAATTTTCCCTGTTTAATTTCTCCACATGGCTGCCCGCCTGCTTGAGGAATAATGAGATGAGGAGACCAGCGATCCATCCTGAGCCAGCCACCTCCTGCCTAACCGGATGCATACATCATGATGGACATTATTACATATTTTTCCTTTTCTTTCTCTTCTTTCTGTCTTAAATTGTTGTTGTTGTTGTCATGGTGACCGGTGTCGGCCAGAGGAGGATGGGTTCCCCCCCTGAGTCTTGGTTCCTCTCAAGGTTTCTTCCTCATGCAAAAAAACTAGGGAGTTTTTCCTTGCCACTGTCGCCCTTGGCTTGCTCACTGGGGGCTAGGACTCGGCACTTGTAAAGCTGCTTTGTGACAACAACTGTTGTAAAAAGCGCTATATAAATAAAATTTTATTGATTGATTTATTGATCTTTGCTTGGCACTGATGTAGAAGCAGCCACGCAAGCTACAGACTTGGGTTTATCCTTCCTTTTGATCCACCTAGGGCAGTCTGCAATTAAGTGGCCTGGGCGCCGACAGTAAAAACAAACACGAGCATCAGGAGAGTGTTGTGTAGTCTCAGCTACAGATTTTTCTCTTTTAGGGGACCTCTCAAATACGCGAGCAGCACGCATATACCCACCTTGACCTGTTTTGTCCCTTTCACCTCTCATGCTGCCTGTAGGCAAACATGAAGCTTTCACAGGAAACACTGTCCTATGGGTCAAGACATACTCATCCGTCAGCACCGCCGCCTCTGAAAGGGTGGCAACCTTTTGTTCATTCAGATGTACTACCACCATCTCAGGCACAGAATGTTTAAAATCTTCTAGCAGGACTAGCTCTTTTAACTGTTGAAAGCTAGTTGTTTTTGAGGCAGAACACCACTTCTCAAATAAAACTGTTTTCTCACGAGCAAACTCAACAAACGTTTGGTCTGCAGATCTCTGGTGAGTCCGAAAACGTTGCCTATAAGCCTCAGGCACCAACTCGTACGCTCGTAGTACAGCTGCTTTGACTCTGTCATAATCCAGGCTCTGCTCAATAGTTAAGGAAGAGCATACTTCCTGCGCCTTACCCACCAGTTTGCATTGTAGCAGTAAAGACCACATGTCTTTGGGCCAGTGCAGAGTGGCTGCTACACGCTCAAAAGCGGTAAAATAGGAATCAACCTCTGATTCCCTGAAAGGGGGCACAAGAGAAACGTTTTTGCTTACATCAAACTCAGAAGAGCGCAAGGCAGGTTGTCTGGAAGAAGCACTCCTGCTGGCCTCTAACTCAAGAGCCCGGACACGCAACAACTGCGTCTGCCGTTCCTCCTGCTTAATAGCGAGGTCCAACTCCTTCAGCCTTACAGCCATGTTCAAATCAATGTCACTGAGAGAACCAGCTGCTGGTGGAGAATCAACTACATCCATACCTGGGGAAGTGTCTGGTGAACGCCCTGTAACCCCAGCAGACAGTAAACCACCACCCCCTACAGCAACACTAGCCCTCTCCAACCCATGTAACCCCGCAACCTGGGCCACAGCAGGAATCCTTGTATCAGGGGACACAGGCAACCTCTGGTCCTCACGCAGCCTCTCAAGTATAGTCTCTCTGATCTCTGCCTTTCTGGCAGAACGTGCCACTGAAACATTGTAAAACTCAGCCACTGACATAAGGTCAGCCTTTCTACACCGCGCTAGAGCTTCAACAGATGGAGACAACACAAACTGCTCCAAATCAAACTCCATCTTAAAACAAAGGAAATGCAAACCAAACACGACAAAACACACCACACCTGCCCACACCAAAAAAAAAAAAAAAAGGAAGACAGAGACCCACACACCAACGGCCTAGGACGAGCCCCCAATTGTTATGTTTCCCCCCCAAAGGTAACCGGACCAGGAGTTAATGTTCCAACAGAACATGAACCAACACACAAGGGTTTTTAGTCAATCGTGTATTTACATTCACATATAATATACAAGGATAACACATAAGTACACCAAGCCATCTCTCCAGGGGTAAGCCAGGCCAAAACAACAAACAAACCAAAGTAAACCCCACTCTAAGTCCAGACACCAAAACTAGCTACAACTACAAAATAAGTACAAAACAACCAAAGAACAGGCAACTACACTAACTCCCTAACCCACACAAAAAAACAGGAGGAAACAGACATACATACAAAGAAAATGGCACTTACCCCCTTCTGGCAACATACACTAAATCAGGACACACAGTTCAACCCTGAGCCACCCACACAGAACACTCAGTGTGTGGGTGTAACACAGTAACACAACCTGGATACAACCAGTCAACAAACACAAAGAGCCTCTCCCCCTTCCTCTCGCTCTACTCTTCTGGCCTCTTGCCACGCCCTTCTGGGGACTTCCTGGATGGACTTCCTGGATGGCAGGGTGTTACCTCCAGGACAGCACCACCTAGGGACACGGAGGAACAAACAGGCAGACACAACAACAAGACAGCAAACACACACAGAGCACAGCCGTAACAATATATATATATATATATATATATATATATATATATATATATATATATATATATATAAAATATACTAAGGGCATGTGTGTGTGTGTGTGTGTGTGTAATTACATATGGCTGGCTGTGGCCAACGATTATGCTGATGTGGCCCACAGTGAAAGAGTTTGACGTCCCTGGTCTATTTATTCAGTGTGCATGATATTGGATTGTGCACAAGGCCAATGAGGGCTGTATCTGTTTGATCCCTTAAATATCGGATACGTAGAGGTGATAAAGAAATACATAAAAAAATTTAGTTTTTACTGTCTGATAAAGTGTCTGATAAAATAAAGCATAACAGTAATTGCATAATATATTGTATGCATCTGGGTCCTGGTATTTGATATTCTCTCTCATTCTCCCTCACTCTCCACTGATGGCAGACTGACTGAGGGAAATCACAAGACTCACAAGATTGCTAATGCCACCAAACACACATTATCTTAATAATGTACCAAATCAGCTAGGCCACTAACTGCCTGGTGTTTTTATCTGTTCTAACTGCACCCTGTACCTGTTCAGCTAATGGAAATAGATTGGGTGCTCATCTGGTAAAGAGGGAGCAGCAGCACTATGAGTCATGTTTTAAACACATTTGAACAACCTGGTTAAGATATGTGGGATGGAAATGCATATTCATGGTTATGTGTCTAGGGTGACAAAGATCTAACATTTTTATCAGAATGAGACTACAAAGGCAAAACATTTTGGCTTTGTGTACAAAATACTGTATATTATTTTAAAGATGTACACTAGATAACAGTATAGTGTTTGGGAGATATTAGGTAACAGTATAGTGTCTGGGAGATGTTAGATAACAGTACAGTACAGTGTTTGGGAGACATTGGTTAACTACTGTATAGTACCGTGTTTGAGATATTAGATAACAGTACAGTATAGTGTTTGGGAGATTAGAAAAGAACATAGCATTTGGGAGATATTAGACAACATTACAGTGTTTGTGATATATTAAGATACACTGTATACACTGGTTTTACAGTTTATACATCGTCATGTTGACTGCACTGTGTCTACCTCGGTCAGGTCACATGATTTAATCAAATTACCTCCTGTCTCAATCATCAATAAATGCAGTTATTGACAGTGTGTGTGTTTGGTGTGGATCATACAAGTAAGGCACTACTAAATGAGACAATGTTATGTATTTACTTTCCTCCTTTTCTTAATTACGGCGACGTAGAGCTGCCAGCCATATAAATATAATTTGACTCAGTAACATGAAATAACGTGAAAGGTTTCATGTTATAACGTGATATTTATTACGTTATAACGTGATATCTATCACGTTATTTCGTGATACAAAACTAGCATGTTATTTCATGATATTATATTTTCACGTTATATCGTGAAATTATCATGTTATTTCGTGATAAGAAATTATCATGTTATTCCGAGATATGAATCCATCACGTTATTTCATAATATGAAATTATCACGTTATTTCGAATTATGAAATTATCATGTTATTTTGTGATAAACATTTATCACGTTATTTCATGATATTTTAACGGTATAACGTGAAAACATCAATAGGCTATGGTTTTACTTTGATACACGGCCAAGCGCGCTTCCATTTCACTTGAGGATGGCTGAAAAAGTGGATTCTCCACTCTCGAGATTTCTTCGAGGTCGGGGTGTTCCAGAGGACTGTCTCCTTCGAATGGAGCAAGATCATGTAAGTGTATTTTACTGTTTACGTCCTCAATTGGTAGTTTGCCATAGAACTGCTGAATATGGCTGCTAGGTGCCTAGCGAGTGATGGCAGTGGCAGTGCACAACTCTGCTGAAATTCGGCAACTATGTGGCCTTAAGCTCTTGACACATGTCTGTGTTTCTCGATTTGCATGGATAAATACCAATATTGTTGACGGCATGCACCCCAGTCTTAAATGGGGTTTAGCACTAGTTGCTAGCTATTTGGCTTCTCCAGTAAAGGTTGCTCCAAATCGCTGCTCTGTTTGGACTTTGGACACTTTACCCGGGAACTTCGGTAAAACGCTCTCTCTAACAAACATCAAAATATGGTACAACACTTCGGGCACAACACTGCACATGAACCTGAGTATGCCCAATATATAGTTTTGTAAAATCAGAAACTAAATGAGGGGAAACTACGACATTGCGCAGTTTTAAAATTGCAGTTGTAGTATCACTGCATATACCGCTGTAGCCTATATACCTGTAGGCCTATTAGTGCTGTAAGTGCATTGTTTTGGATAAATCAGAACTGCTACAAGAATACTGCACTTTAATGCAGAATGCAATACAAGCAAGCAAACATCGCAGTTCAGTCCTGGAGAAAAAGACTGGATCTACCTTCATCAATGAAGTAGAACAGACTTTTTGAAGGTGAAGGTAGATGAATGTAGATTTTGAATATGTGATACAATTGGGGTTAAGGATCAATACAAGGAACCATTACTATTGCAATTTGTTTTTGTTGCACCTTTTTTTTTAGCTTGATTGGAATATTAGTGATCTGAGTTTAGTTGTCTCATTAGCTATATCGGCTATAGTGAGAAGTTGATGATACTTGATTGTGTTTGTCTTAATTAATTTAGTTACTGTGTGCATTGTTTACTTATTATAAGCACTTAGTCTCAGTTCATAAAGATAATGGTATCATACTATGCCCCTTCTATGATTCCTTTGTGTGTACATACAGTATGTTATGTAGTCTTGTTCTTGAGTTGTAATTATTATTATTATGTCTTGACAGATTGATGCCACAGTCCTTGATTATATGGACGACAACACTCTGGCTGAATACATCCCAACTTATGGAGACAGGATTGCAGCAAGACGCTTCTGTTTGCAACACAGTGCCACAGCAAGAACAAAAGAATCTGCAAAACATTCGATGCTGGAAAAACTGAAGAAAAAAATGGGCATTACTGTGAGTGATGATGAGAACAATAACCAGGAGACATCTACCAAAAGACAGAAAAGACATTATGCAAAATGCAACACATTTGCAGAAAAGAAGACAAGAAAAGTGGAGTTGGGCTGGATTCACGAAGGCAAGCAAGTCAGAAAACGCAAAGGAGGAGGGACAAGGACCCTTGATGTACCCAAAGAATCAAAGAAGGCGGATATACTGCAGTATGCCAAGGATATTTTCTTCCCAAATGGAAAAAATAAGGTAGGAAAGTTTGACACATTTAGCTATGACATAGTAGATTATCAGGAAGAAGCTATTTTTGATGACGCTATTACAGTTGGGGAACTCTACAGCGTACTAAGAATGGGAGTGTTGAGATTCTACCTGTGCACAAAGGTTCCAAAAGATGAGGATGCTGAAGAATGTGTCGCAGAAGAATCAACAATTAACCAACAAATACAGAATAGCATGCATGAAGAGGAAGAGCAGCCTCTTCAAACTGTCGATACAGAACCATTTCTAGACACATCTGAGGTGATGATTGGCCCTTTTCTCGGAGAACCCATGGCTGGCCAACTGGATGACACGTTGTTATATCAACCTGACCTGCAGATCAACGAGGACACTGCCATCATATCAGTCCTATTCCCCAGTGCAAGCTCAGCATTCATCATTCCAGACACAGCAAGTGACAACTCATCCAACATGTCTCACTCCACAAGTGCAGCAAACATTGCTCCAGAGTCAGCAGCTATAGAAGATGCAGCAGGTACCTCTACAAATTCATCTGTTATGAATATAACAGTTAAACTACACAGGGTCAATCTTCTGGAAGAGATGATAGCCCAGTTCAAGGATTCAGCACTTCTCAAGCACTCCCTTCGATACACTTTCATTGATGAAAGAGGAGCCGACCACAATGGTGTGTCAAGGGACGTGTATGCTGCATTTTGGACACAACTTCTGGATCACACAGCTGAAGGGGAGGACCTGAGAGTTCCATCTCTGTGTCCTAAATGGCAAGAGAAAGAATGGAAATCCATTGGCCGAATCCTCCTCAAAGGATTTCAAGACCATGGCTATTTTCCCTGTCGCTTATCCCCCGCTTTCACAGTTTCACTCATTTTTGGTGAGAATGAGGTCTCAGATGATGTGCTTTTTGAAAGTCTTCTTCAGTTTGTTAGTCAATCAGATAGGAAGTTAATCACTACTGCTTTAAAAGAAGATCTTTCAGAGGACGACCAGGATGAGCTGATTGATCTGCTGGACCGCTTGGATGTGACAGCCTTTCCAACACGAAACAATTTGAAAGGCATCCTTCTAAAGGTGGCACACAAACAGCTGATCCAAAAGCCAAGGTATGCATGCGAGAAGATGTCCTTAATTGCTGGTGCATCCCTGAAAGAAGCTTTCGTGAACACACAACATGTTCTGCTTATGTACGAAGACAAAAAGCCAACAACCAAAAAGCTTTTGAAATTATTAGAAGCTTCTCCTTCCACTCAAGCAGAAAACCAGAGTTTTCGTTTCCTGAAACAGTACATCAGGGGATTGGATGATATTGGTCTGAGAAGGATGCTAAGGTTCATGACAGGATCTGATGTTGTCTGTGTTGACAAGATTGACATCATGTTTACATCTGCAGATGGACTTGCACGCCGGCCTGTAGCACACACCTGTGGCCCAGTTCTGGAACTGCCATGGACATATGCCTCCTATCCTGAACTACGCACCGAATTTGACAGCATACTGATCCATAATACCTCGTATGAATTTAGCATTATGTAAGTTTACTATGATATAGTTATCTCAACTGATAGTAGCAGAAGCAGGAGGTATCCGGGTATGTTTGAACATCTGAACAGAGATGGTTTAAAAGTTAACAGTTCTATCAGCATTTTACTGTATTATTTTTTTACTCTTATAGTGATGCCAGTCATAAAGTGTCTTATCGGCTTGAAAGCTTTTGTTGAAAACATTTTTAGACACTGGAGCAGAGCATTTTATAATCTGTCAAATTTAAACAAAGCAAGCCTGTTGTCTTATGTTCATGAGTTCATGAGCACTGTGTTACTACAAAAGTAAATTGGACTGACTTATATACAGTCTCATTTTTTCATTGATTACTGACAGACCCTAATACTATATGCTGAGAAACACAACAGCTTTTTGTGCCTAGGTTTATTTCACTTTTATGAACACAAAAGTGATGAGGTTGATGGAAGCAAACACAAGAATAAACCTCCATGTTATGTTGATGCATACCCCCTTGTGCTGAGAAACATAACCACTCCTTGAGTCTAACACTACCATGTTAAACAATGCCCTATCACCTATACATTTGACTATTTACCTGTCTAACAACACTTATTTCATATATGTATTCAGGTCACAGCACTGCATGCACACTACATCGTATGCAACAGTATTTAATACTAGAGACATGTCAAGTATTTTAACTGCAGATTTAGGGCAGGAATTCATGAAAGAATTGATCAAGTAAAGAACAAAACAAAAACATGATCATTGTGCTTTAGATGTTCACCATTCATTATTCATAGCACTAAAGATACAGCTATCATGGGATAATGTCCAAGTCTTTAAGGATGCATGCTCTCAGGAAAAGATACAGCTCTATAGCTTCATCAGCTGTGGTAGGTGAGTGTAAAAAGTTATCTGCCATTATAAGGCAGCACATGTCAAACACTGTTTCATCACAAGGACACGGTCCTCTCTGTTGGCATTCTTCTTTGCAAGCCTCCACTGCTTCCTGGGGGACCTGTTTCAAGTAATCTTGTCCTCCAAATAGATGAGGCAGGGTGTACATCAGAATTGGACGTCCGCTTGGAGCTATTGCATTCCTGCTCTTTCGGACGACATGGGTATTCCACAACTGTGCAACTTGCTGCAGTTCCTCCTATTAAAAAACAATATGCAAAATTGTTACTTAGATATTTTTCTATTTTATCTTTCTAAAGCACATTCAATGCAGGCCTTCTTTTGACTGACGTTATGCTACTTCCTGTAATAGGAAATGATGATGACTTCTATGATTATTACTATTATTGATATTATTATTATTATTATTATTATTATTACTATTATTACTATTATTATTAAGTTGAACATCAAATCAGCAAAACACACCTGGATGATGGACAGGCAAGTAAACAAGATAAGCTGCTTGTCCAAGAAGTCTCCAGAGAAACAGTCTTTAGCCTTAAGTTCCTGAAAACGATTCATCCAGTACTGGGCATGATGACTTCTTAAAAACGCCCACCAGCTTTCAATCCGCTGATTGTGATTACTGGACCCAGCGATATAGCAGTTTCTGACGATGCTGCGATTGGTACTCCATCGTAGGAACCTCTGCATCTCGGCCATTGTGACATTTTCTGTTCCCAGATCTGCGCGAATTCTGGAAGGCGTCCCCATCCTCCTCTCAACTTCCCTCATGAAATAACCAGCGATGATTTTGGGATTGCTGTTTGTTGAATAGGCATGAAGCCATATAATAAGTCTTGAAAATCCATCAATAGCTCCATTTATGCATACCCCAAACGGCTTTAATTTATCATAAGAATCAACGTGCCACATATAATTAGGCCCAGGATTCATGTACACGCGACGCATCAAGCGATTTCTTCGTCTTCTTTCAACACCATTGGGGTCGAGAAACTTTAGCAAATGTCTCACCGTACTTTGTGTGACAACATATCCAGCTTGGATGCAGTTGAGATGGTGGAACTTGTATCCGTGCAGCCTCCCGTGTCCACCCTGTTGATCAATGAGAAATGATGCAACGTCTAGAGGGTCGGATTCATTTTTTCTTCGGTACAACCCCATGCTTTTCAAAATCCTTCGGAGAGTACGCATACTGACAACAATACCATCTACAGTGCTCAACAACTGTAGAATGTCACCATGCCTTAAACCAAGTTTGAAATAGAACTGAATTAAGTCATGCAGACAAGCCATGTTCCTTGACTGAACCTGGGAAGTGTTGAAGTGCTAAATGGCCTAATATCATGAAATAACATGATAAATGTTTAACATGAAATAACGTGATAGTACCATATCTCAGAATAACTTGATAATTTCTTATCTCAGAATAACGTGATAGTTGCTTATCTCAGAATAACGTGATAATTTCATATCACGAAATAACGTGATAATTTCTCGTTATAACGTGAAAATACCACATAATGAAATAACATGATAATTCCATATCATGAAATAACGTGATAAGTATCACGTTATAACATGATAAATATCACGTTATAACATAAAACTTTTCACGTAATTACATGATACTGAGCCAAATATATATTAGGGCTTGGCAGCTCTGAGTTTCCGTACTTAATAACTAAATACGTATTTAAATAAAATATATTACATTAAAAGGAACATGAGTAATGAAATATTTTTGTCACGTGTCTCGCTTCTCAGTCGGATCGGAAGGTTTCATCTTCTCCTGAACTCCGCTCTCTGTGTTTCTCTAAACTCTTTGTGCGTAGTCTGGACTGTTCATGCTGTATTTTTGACTCTTAGATTGTAAACTGCAGGTGTACGGCTAGATCGGTTGTTGGGATGAAACGTGTATACAACAAAGCTGTCAATGCGCTTTTGCAGATCAGTGAAGCATGCAACGTAAATCAGTGGGAGGAAATCGCAAAGAAAACAGAATATTTAAAGTTTACTCGCGTAAAATGGTATCAGATTACTGTGTAAAAAGTAATTAGAAATTACTGGTTGTCTAAAATTATAAAAAGAAAAATGGGTCGTGCAGATAGCGTATTTTATTAGTCGGTGATTGACGTTTGTATACTTCAATTATAGGCGGCGCTCATCTGGCGTGCGAGGCAAACTGACCGAAGGAATGTTCCGCCCGGACCGTACTGAAGTGTTCCGGGTTGTCAACAGCTGACAGCTCTTAGGAAGGTTTCCGTTTTACCCTGCCATTTTAAATCATTCAACATCGCTAAACTTCGTTTTGTTTGGAATCATTTCCGTTTATTTCCCCTGCCACAAAGCGAGATTAATCTATACATTTCAAAATGAGAGTTTTTCAAGCCGTCACGAACAGCTGATGTCTTGATGAATATAACTCCCAGATAGCATGCGGTCAGTCACCAAGGTGTCTCCACATAT
Organism: Brachyhypopomus gauderio; assembly: GCF_052324685.1. Taxonomy (NCBI): domain Eukaryota; kingdom Metazoa; phylum Chordata; class Actinopteri; order Gymnotiformes; family Hypopomidae; genus Brachyhypopomus; species Brachyhypopomus gauderio. The sequence continues at coordinate 1,376,951 of NC_135211.1, read as the reverse complement.
CCAGTTTGGTGTTCTCCTGACCATTGAACGCCTTATCGAGTTTGTTGTTCTTTTTCTTTTTTATTTTCTCTTATTTTCGCTATGCTTGCTACATATGAATGTTTGAACTTGCGCTCGCGGTTTATTTTGCGCTTATCCAGTGCAGCCCTTTAGATATTTAGATATATTTTAACAGTGTGTTGAGATGTGAGATGACAGAAATATGTTATATTCCCTCACCCTGATTCACTATATGGTCTATCTGCGTCATATTTCCAAATATATACGTGTAATAATATCTATACGCGTGTAATAATATACGCGATGTTTTCAGGATAAGCGGAGCTGTTGATCAGAATGCTCCACTGTCGGAGCTGTCCACTTGTGGGGGTGCTGAACCCGTTCCCTAGCTGCGCGGTTGCACGACTCGTTTCGCATAAAGAGAACTATGTTCCACCCAAAAGCTAGAATCTCACTACAGCAGCGACACTGGGAAACAACTCGATACATTATTTTCTAGAAATTATTATTTTATTATGAATAATCAACTAGTTTAAAATGCGTCTTAATTTGTCTATTGCTAGACTTTGGGAATTGATTATTGAACGCGTCATTTGAATAACACTTATTTAAATGTTGCACGTCGAGATGCTGTCAAAAATAAATTTAGTGTTTTTTCCCAAGTTAGGAGAGTCGCCTGCTTTATTAAAAAGGTACCGAAAGCAGTAGCGCGCGAGCCTGCAGGTATAATGATTGGTTAGTGCTGGATGACATCACTGACACGCCCTTATCCTCAGCCGCGCTAAACTCCTGGAAAGACGTCGTAGTCTCTGGCGCAGATGAGAGCCACATCTGGTGGATTCCAAAATCCGTCGAAAAAGGGCTTGCTTTTCTGCGCGAGGCGTTTCATTTGAAGTCAGATAGAATGACCACTGTTACAGTGAGCCTATCATCACTGGCGGGAAAAGCGTGCATTTGAAGACGGTGATGTGGAAAGCAAAGTACTCTTGTTACTGATTTCGCAAAAAATGAGGACAACACGTTTAATAACCACCAGGAAAAACACATTAGAGTGAAACAGGGGGAAGTGTTTTATTTTGCCCTGATTAGCGTCTTTAAAGTCATGCAACATGAATGTAACTAATTGCACTGGGACGGACGGACTTACACCCTGGAACTATAACGGTAAGTTTCACCTTATGTTTGCACAAATTCCCGTAAAGGTATTAAAGTATAGAGGTTTGTGGGGGAAAAGTATGTGGGATTTAGGTCTTTTGGCATAAAGGCATAAATGTCTGGAGGATAAAGGTTTGCGGGACAAAGCTTTGTAGTATAAAGCTCTGTAGTATCAAGGTTTGTCTTATATGGGTCCGTGGTATAGAAGTCTGTGGTATAAAGGTTTGTCATGTAGTGGTATTTGTTATGTAGTGGTATAAAGGTTTGTCATGTTTTGGTATAAAGGTTTGTCATGTAGTGGTATAAAGGTTTGTCATGTTTTGGTATAAAGGTTTGTCATGTTTTGGTATAAAGGTTTGTCATGTAGTGGTATAAAGGTTTGTCATGTTTTGGTATAAAGGTTTGTCATGTTTTGGTATAAAGGTTTGTCACGTTTTGGTATAAAGGTTTGTCATGTTTTGGTATAAAGTTTTGTCATGTTTTGGTATAAAGGTTTGTCATATTGAAGTGTGTTATAGGTGTCTGGGGAATAAAGATCTAGGTGATGCCTTTTGACTTTTTGTTGTATCTTTTCAAATCTAATTTACATATTTAGAACATCCACTCTTAAAACGGAACAGCACAATTTATTTATTTATTATTTAAAATATAACAGTGAACTAATATTTTAAAATTTAAATTATTATGAATCCAGTGGTCATTAAAAGAACATTTTAGCTGGGCCAACCCCTTGGTAATGAGAGTATTATGAGATTCTGAATAATCTTCCCTTGTAAAAACGGCAAAGTTACTATAACTACTTGGGATTGGTAAATATTTTAAGGAATTACACATTAGATGACTTCAGTGTTGCCATATTATATACTCATGACAATGTGGCACGTGCCTGAACAATTGAACAGACTATGTGTAGGTTTAATGAGTAATTTAATAGCAGATGTTTGTGTGTGTATGTGTGTGTGTGTGTGTGGGGGGGGGTGTTTTTACATTCCAACAGTAGGGCTGATGTGCTATTCACTTTGGTTATGGCATTAAAAATGGCATCAATACACTGTGTATAGTTGTATAGTCTTTGTGTAAAGGTGTGTGTGTGTGCGTGCATGCTTGTGTGTTTGCAAAGTCCATGATGGTCTTCAAAGTATAACAAATATTATAATGGAGGTCACTTAACATTTCTATGTTTTGAAAAATGCTTGAATTCTGAGGAAGACAAATGTAATGTTGTTAATGTTTTATTAGGTTTACTCTTGATTTAGCCTGAGAAATTCACAGTAGTACAAGTCTGGAGGAAGAGGATTATAGGTAATTCAATGTCCAATTGAAACTGAACAGACCGATATTAATATTAATATAATGTAACAGTTGTGTCTCTTCATGATCGGACACACTGTTCTCTAGCCCATCCATGTTAATATACAATAAATGCAAATATGATCACTAGTCCCTTTGGGACTCCTACACAACCACATTCATTATTGCTGCCTTTTTTCTTAACATAATTTTAATTTCCTAATGTTTCTAAGGGAATTAATGGAGTGCTTGCTAGACAAGGATCTCAGGCTTGTTTGCTGTGTTGAGAAGGACAGCTGGGATTGAGATAGAGTGTGGACAGGAGAGAGGGGCTCTGGGTTCATTAACATACAGAGCTGTGGCCCTGTGTGTGAGGGGCTCTGGGTTCATTAACATACAGAGCTGTGGCCCTGTGTGTGAGGCAGCTGGTTCTGGTTCCAGTATGCTCCAGTGAGTGTGTGTGTGTGTGTGTGTGTGTGTGTGTGTGTGTGTGTGTGTGTGTGTGTGTGTGTGTGTGTGTGTGTGTGTGTGTGTGTGTGTGTGTGTGTCTCTGCTGGTCCTGGTTTGAGACTGCTCCAGTGAGTGTGTGTGTATGTGTCTGCTGGTCCTGGTTTGAGACTGCTCCAGTGAGTGAGTGTGTGTGTGTGTGTGTGTGTGTGTGTCTGCTGGTCCTGGTTTGAGACTGCTCCAGTGAGTGAGTGTGTGTGTGTGTGTGTGCTGGTCCTGGTTTGAGACTGCTCCAGTGTGTGTGTGTGTGTGTGTGTGTGTGTGTGTGTGTGTGTGTGTGTGTGTGTGTGTGTGTGTGTGTGTGTGTGTGTGTGCGTGTGTCTGCTGGTCCTGGTTTGAGACTGCTCCAGTGTGTGTGTGTGTGTGTGTGTGTGTGTGTGTGTGTGTGTGTGTGTGTGTCTGCTGGTCCTGGTTTTTAGTCTTCACTCATGTCGAGAGACACACTGGATAAAACCCCATGCCATGTCTCTCTCTCTTTATCTATCCCGCTTTCTGTCCTTTTCCCTCTTTCCTCTCCCCAATTGTTAACCCAGTTTTACAAAGCAAAGTACCTGTTTTATCCTGCCAACATGAGCCAAGACACACATACACATACACACAAACGTGCTCACACACACACACACACACACACACACACACACACACACACACACACACACACACACACACACACACACACATAGAGAGAGAATATATGCTCCAGAATTCTCTTTTGGAGCATCTCTTGTATTAAATGAAACACTCCTAGCAGCTGGCAGAAATTGCTTGGAATCTTCCTGAGTTTTCTCCTGCTGGTGAGAACCCACCGTCCTGAGTGAGCTGTGATCTGTGTGTGACCCACCGTCCTGAGTGAGCTGTGATCTGTGTGTGACCCACCGTCCTGAGTGAGCTGTGATCTGTGTGTGACCCACCGTCCTGAGTGAGCTGTGATCTGTGTGTGACCCACCGTCCTGAGTGAGCTGTGATCTGTGTGTGACCCACCGTCCTGAGTGAGCTGTGATCTGTGTGTGACCCACCGTCCTGAGTGAGCTGTGATCTGTGTGTGACCCACCGTCCTGAGTGAGCTGTGATCTGTCTACTTCCACTCTTTCAATAGAGTATTGCAGCAGTGTTTCTAAAAGCAGTGGTGAATGATGACCCAGCTCCCATTAAACCTGTATCAGGTCATCAGAATTCCTAATGGCTTGGTTGAGGAGGAACAGATCAAAAATGTCTTGGGACTTATAGACTGGATTCAGAAGTACTGTTATTGCCATTGTGACTACTTCAGTACCCTAGACAAAGAGCCTAGGCCTACTGTAAACACGAGAAAATACACAGTGCATGTAGATAGAAAATAGGAATGAAAAAAGCCCAAGGCATGGGATATGGGATAGACCAGGGAGAACAGGAGCGTTGACTGATTATTGTTTAAGGAATTATCTCCAGCCAATGAAATCTACTCAATTGTTGAGCCTTTATTAGCAGACACGTGAGGGAACAACCCTGCAGATATGGAATATTCCAGCTAGACTGAGTCACTGGTCTCATGTAGGATTATTTGTAACAGTAACAAAGAAACACAACAGACCCTCCCCCACAACAGACCCTCCCCCACAACAGACCCTCCCCACAACAGACCCTCCCCCACAACAGACCCTCCCCCACAACAGACCCTCCCCCGCAACAGACCCTGCCCACAACAGACCCTCCCCCACAACAGACCCTCCCCCACAACAGACCCTCCCCCGCAACAGACCCTCCCCACAACAGACCCTCCCCCGCAACAGACCCTCCCCACAACAGACCCTCCCCACAACAGACCCTTCCCCGCAACAGACCCTCCCCACAACAGACCCTCCCCACAACAGACCCTCCCCACAACAGACCCTCCCCCACAACAGACCCTCCCCACAACAGACCCTCCCCACAACAGACCCTCCCCCGCAACAGACCCTCCCCACAACAGACCCTCCCCCGCAACAGACCCTCCCCCGCAACAGACCCTCCCCCGCAACAGACCCTCCTCACAACAGACCCTCCCCGCAACAGACCCTCCCCCGCAACAGACCCTCCCCCGCAACAGAGCCTCCCCACAACAGACCCTCCCCCGCAACAGACCCTCCCCACAACAGACCCTCCCCACAACAGACCCTCCCCGCAACAGACCCTTCCCCGCAACAGACCCTCCCCCGCAACAGACCCTCCCCACAACAGACCCTCCCCCACAACAGACCCTCCCCCACAACAGACCCTCCCCCACAACAGACCCTCCCCCGCAACAGACCCTCCCCACAACAGACCCTCCCCGCAACAGACCCTCCCCCGCAACAGACCCTCCCCACAACAGACCCTCCCCCGCAACAGACCCTCCCCACAACAGACCCTCCCCGCAACAGACCCTCCCCCGCAACAGACCCTCCCCCACAACAGACCCTTCCCCGCAACAGACCCTTCCTCGCAACAGACCCTCCCCGCAACAGACCCTCCCCCGCAACAGACCCTCCCCCGCAACAGACCCTCCCCACAACAGACCCTCCCCCACAACAGACCCTCCCCCGCAACAGACCCTCCCCCGCAACAGACCCTCCCCACAACAGACCCTCCCCGCAACAGACCCTCCCCCACAACAGACCCTCCCCACAACAGACCCTCCCCCACAACAGACCCTCCCCCGCAACAGACCCTCCCCACAACAGACCCTCCCCGCAACAGACCCTCCCCCACAACAGACCCTCCCCACAACAGACCCTCCCCGCAACAGACCCTCCCCCACAACAGACCCTCCCCACAACAGACCCTCCCCCGCAACAGACCCTCCCCCACAACAGACCCTCCCCACAACAGACCCTCCCCACAACAGACCCTCCCCCACATCAGGGCTGTAAATCAGAGACTGTATCAACCAGAGGGGTGAGAGAAGCTGAAAAGCATTAACCTGGCAAAACAGGACATGCACTATAACACACACACACACACACACACACACACACACACACATACATATTCACATTCACCTGATATCATACATTTCTAGAAAATGTGAAACACATTACTCATTAGTAACTCTATGCATTTTTAAGAGTCCTATCATTTAAATAAAAAATTCAATGACTCCACACACACACTTGGACTGACTCCACACACACACAGTTGGACTGACTCCACACACACACAGTTGGACTGACTCCACACACACACACTTGGACTGACTCCACACACACACTTGGACTGACTCCACACACACACACACAGTTGGACTGACTCCACACACACACACTTGGACTGACTCCACACACACACACAGTTGGACTGACTCCACACACACACACAGTTGGACTGACTCCACACACACACACAGTTGGACTGACTCCACACACACACACACTTGGACTGACTCCACACACACACAGTTGGACTGACTCCACACACACACACACAGTTGGACTGACTCCACACACACACACAGTTGGACTGACTCCACACACACACAGTTGGACTGACTCCACACACACACAGTTGGACTGACTCCACACACACACACAGTTGGACTGACTCCACACACACACACTTGGACTGACTCCACACACACACACTTGGACTGACTCCACACACACACAGTTGGACAGACTCCACACACACACACTTGGACTGACTCCACACACACACACTTGGACTGACTCCACACACACACAGTTGGACTGACTCCACACACACACACTTGGACTGACTCCACACACACACACTTGGACTGACTCCACACACACACAGTTGGACTGACTCCACACACACACACTTGGACTGACTCCACACACACACACTTGGACTGACTCCACACACACACAGGTTGACTGACTCCACACACACACACTTGGACTGACTCCACACACACACACAGTTGGACTGACTCCACACACACACACTTGGACTGACTCCACACACACACAGTTGGACTGACTCCACACACACACACTTGGACTGACTCCACACACACACACTTGGACTGACTCCACACACACACAGTTGGACTGACTCCACACACACACAGGTTGACTGACTTCAGAAGAAACATCAGACCCTCATTGTAATGAAGACTGCCTACACAGCTGAAATCTGTTGTAGCCCATAGGAAAGCAGGCACACACAAGCTCACACCTTAGTAATGACGGTTGGAGAGAATTACGGTGATAATTGTTGGTGTGGGATGTTTTCTTTGATTTCCTGTATAATTAGGTGGACTGAGCATATTAAAACTCCCTGCATGCCGTTTACCAGAACACAGTAACCAGGCAACTATCGCACCCTGTCTATCTTTGTGTGCTTCTCTCTCTCTCTCTCTCTCTCTCTCTCTCTCTCTCTCTCTCACTTTTAAACAGCAGTAACATGTCACACCATCCGCTCTGGACACACCAAGGTCTACATTTCCCAGAAACCTCTGGGGCATTCCCAACTGCACCTGTCTAATTGCACCTGTTCTTAGTTACCTTGATTCTTGTTAGTATATTGATCATCTTGTCTTCTATTTGTTTCGTTTAACCTAGCATATGTTTCTGAGTTATTTGTACACTTTATCTCTTGTTTTGGGTTGTGTCCTTATGCCTGTTATTATTATTATTATTATTATTATTATTATTATTATTATTATTATTCCTTTTACTCGGATTAACTTGATTCCCTACCTCTTACCTCTATGTGAACAGAGCAGATATACAAGTATACAGTGTAAATCTCTAGCCACATGACATCAGGAGTTGATGAGAGAAAGAAAATGAAAATATAATTATGGCTGTCTTTGTACATGAATGTTTGCATGTGCATATGTGCACAATTGTGCAAGTGTGTGTGTGTGTGTGTGCGTATGCGTGCGTGCGTGTGTGTGTTTTGCACAACTGCAGCACAATGGAGTCAGTAATACGGACATGGAATCAGAGGAGGAGGCTGTAAACTCGCAGGCATATTCATACCAACCTACCCGCACACACCCAGTTGTCGGTCATGTTCCTCCGCAGTATATGTTCCAGCAGCCTTATTAATAGAAAACAGCTCGAGTCAGTCACAAAACTCTGCCAGTGTTGACCCCAGAGACTCCAGTGTGAGGCTGGTTCTTTAGGAAAGTACTTCAAACAAAAGCAGCATGGCAGCCACTCTGCGATCACCTGGTGAATGCACACTCCGTGCATCAGTGTTTCCTAATTAATTCCGCTTGGGTAGTGCAGTTCCAGTGGAATGTGTGGTCTCTCACAGATGGTTCAGCACAGTCTGCTGCAGGGTGGGTGTCAGCTGAGTGTGAGTCCCAGTATACCAGAGGACGGTGAGTCTCAGTTCACCTGAGTGTGAGTCCCAGTATACCAGAGGACGGTGAGTCTCAGTTCACCTGAGTGTGAGACCCAGTATACCAGAGGACGGTGAGTCTCAGTTCACCTGAGTGTGAGTCCCAGACAGTATACCAGAGGACGGTGAGTCTCAGTTCACCTGAGTGTGAGTCCCAGTATACCAGAGGACGGTGGGTCTCAGTTCACCTGAGTGTGAGTCCCAGTATACCAGAGGACGGTGAGTCTCAGTTCACCTGAGTGTGAGTCCCAGTATACCAGAGGACGGTGAGTCTCAGTTCACCTGAGTGTGAGTCCCAGTATACCAGAGGACGGTGGGTCTCAGTTCACCTGAGTGTGAGTCCCAGTATACCAGAGGACAGTGGGTCTCAGTTCACCTGAGTGTGAGTCCCAGTATACCAGAGGACGGTGGGTCTCAGTTCACCTGAGTGTGAGTCCCAGTATACCAGAGGACGGTGAGTCTCAGTTCACCTGATGGTCAGTCTCATTACACCTCAGGAGTGCGAGTCTCATTTCACCTGAGAATGAGTCCCAGCAGGACTCATGTCAAATGTTCTCCATAGACCAAACTGGATTGGGTTGAACGTGCGAGTAATAAGTATAAGTATACAACTTATATATACAGTTGAGCGAGTGTGTTGTCTGTAAAAGCGTACTCTGTGTGGGTGTAGCTCTTAGGATGCAGTGTTCTCTGAAGAGAATAGAATGCAGGTAAATGCCTGTGTGTGTAGAAGGGAGAGAGAAGAGGGGAAAAAAAGAGTGTTTTGTGAGTGTTTGGTCTTCTGCACGTATACCTGGTGTTTCTTGTGTGTTCTTCTCTTCCAAATATGTGTTTGTCAGCTCTGTGTAACCAACTGCTGCTGTTTTTTTCATTCCAACACCCCTTGAAGGAAACTTGGGAAGGAAATCCATGACATCCAACAGATTCACCCTGTATCACCACAGGCCTCTCCGGAACCATCCCGTCTCCCCTAGATAGACCATCACAGCCCTGAGTCTCTAAAGCTCTGATCCACTCCAGTTAGCAGACATGTGTTGCAGATTTCTCAATGGCAGTTCAGCTGCTGTTCTGACTCCTGCAACACTAGCTTAGAGTAATTGGCACCATGCTCAATATGCAAACACAGAGTGTGCCAAATGTAAACATTATTCATAGAGGGCAACAGTGAGTTGTGCACAAACAGAAGGAGTCGGCACAGTTAAACCTGCTGCACCTTGTCAGCTACATCTTCCATATTGTCCATGTTTTGTCATGTTTTGATGAGTCCTTCATAAGCATTAGTGCTGTTACTGAACAAACTCAATGTGAATGTTGACTTATCATTGCAAATGCTCTCAAAGAAATGTCTTTGTGAACCTTTATTCTAATGTTGGCCTAGGAAGTTAAATGGATTGTAAGGTTGAGCACAAGTGCTGTGACTGAATACCCTGAATACAGTCACTCCAGCAGCCAGGCCACCGGCACACTACACCCACCCCTAAAAATCTTAACATCACCACATATATACCACATGTTACATGAACCCTCAAATACCTTCTTCAGATTCTTTTCATGCAAAATGAGAACAATGTCCGCAGAAGCATTCTGCAGCACACACTACTTGAGTAGCTGGGCAACTTATTTGTCCTCTCTCATAAGGATAAAATCATCATAATTCAGTAATTATCTCACCCAAGATCACATTTCTGAATGGCGTGGGAGGAATTCTGGAAAATTATACTAATACAAAATTAACTTATTAGAATATTAAGATATTGGATGAATATTGGATGGATGCCCTATTAGGGGCAGTCATGGTACTGGGACAGTCATGGTATTGGGGCGGTCATGGTACTGGGGCAGTCATGGTACTGGGGCGGTCATGGTACTGGGACGGTCATGGTACTGGGGCGGTCATGGTACTGGGATAGTCATGGTACTGGGACGGTCATGGTACTGGGGCGGTCATGGTACTGGGGCGGTCATGGTACTGGGGCAGTCATGGTACTGGTGGAAGGGAACTGGTCTTGTGACCAGAGAGTCGTGGGTTTGATTCCCAGGCCTGAGGCCATGACTGAGGTGCCCTTGAGCAAGGCATCTAACCCCAACTGCTCCCCGCCGCTCTGGGCATGTGTGCACCACAGCCCCTAGTTAATCATTAGTGTGTGTGTCTTCTCACTGCACAGATGTGTAAATGTGGAGGATTGTTTAGATTGATGTTAAAATCACAATTGACAAAAATGTAACATTTTAAACATTTTATTAAACAGGCAATTTATAGTGTTTTTATATGTTTTTATATGGCATTTGTTCAAGCCTGTTTCTCCCACACTTTTGTATCTATTGTACTGAGCTGCTTATCTGTCATGGCTGCCAGACTGTACTTGTTATCTGGTCATGGGTAACATGGGTAATGCTCCTCTATGGCATTAAAAACAGACATGACCAGAGTTAGCTCCTAAACGAACGATGCAGCCTACAATTGGAAGAGTGAACCAGTGGAACACCATCAGTGAGCCAGTTTGAACCTTAGGTTTTCATTTTTGACATGCTGTGTACAAGCAATTGTAAATAAGACAAAAATGATCCAGATTTTTGTTATTGGATAACCTTGTGTGTATAGAAAATTTAATAATTATAGAAACATGTAAAATGACTGCATTTTGTGCCAAAACAACATGAATTGTACTAATTGTATAGACTGAACTGAAGACTGACAGTTGTGTCTACTGTGTTTAGAGTTTTGAAAATGTGACTACAGATTGGACAAACGCATTTTAGCAGTCATATAAAACTGTAAATACAGATAATTTACAGTAGGTCAAAAAGTGCAGTATGCAAGCAGAAAAGACCTATAAATCAACATAGCACTGAGCCAGTGTTCACAGACATCGTGCCCATCACCCCACAAACCTCACCACATTACCCCATAGACCTCACCACATTACCCTATAGACCTTACCACATTACCCCATAGACCTCACCACATTACCCTATAGACCTTACCATATTACCCCATAGACCTCACCACATTACCCTATAGACCTTACCACATTACCCCATAGACCTCACCACATTACCTTATAGACCTTACCATATTACCCCATAGACCTCACCACATCACCCTATAGACCTCACCACATTACCCTATAGACCTCACCACATTACCCCATAGACCTCACCACATTACCCTATAGACCTCACCACATTACCCCATAGACCTCACCACATTACCCTATAGACCTCACCACATTACCCTATAGACCTTACCACATTACCCCATAGACCTCACCACATTACCCCATAGACCTCACCACATTACCCCATAGACCTCACCACATTACCCTATAGACCTCACCACATTACCCCATAGACCTCACCACATTACCCTATAGACCTCACCACATTACCCTATAGACCTCACCAGTTACCCCACATACCTCACAGCAGTCACCTCACAGACCTCACCACATTACCCCATAGACCTCACCACAGTTACCTCACAGACCTCACCACATTACCCCATATACCTCACCACAGTCACCTCACAGACCTCACCACATTACCCCATATACCTCACCACAGTTACCCCATAGACCTCACAGCAGTCACCCCATAGACATCAGCATAGTTACCCCACAGACCTGATCCCAGTCACCCCACACTCATGCCCAGACAGCCCACACACTTCACCCTGATCACTCCATACACCTCACCCTGGTCAGCCCACACACCTCACTCTGGTCACTCAACAAACCTGACCGTTATTACTCACAGACTCATCCCATCACCCCACAGACCTTAGCACAGTTACCCCAATGACCTCACACCAGTCACCCCGTTGATTACACCCTGGACATGCCACAGAGCTCACTCCAGTTACCCCACAGATTTCACCCCACAAACCTAACCCTGGTCTGCCTGCTCGTGCCCACCTGAAGGCCTACATGACTTCACACAGTGAAAATAGCATCACTGTTGCACAATTGTGAAGCGTGTCATATGCTAATGACTGTGTGCTTGGAGAGCTGATGCAAGGAAGATGAGGATTAGCTTTACTGCTGATAATACTCCTCTTAATACTCCTCTTAATACTCCTCTCTTGTGCTGAACTTCAGTTCAGTGTTAGGGCACAAATGGTGCCTATGACCTCCCGATAGTATGAATGTTGGTTAAATTAAATATAAAGTTAAAGTCTATAGCTGTAATGAAGTCCTAATGCAAATTTCTGTTATGAACTACAGCTACACCGAAGACTGCTGTACTGTAGGTTCTGAAAATATCTGCTTAGTCTTGTTCAATTCTGAATTGAAGTGAAATTAAGAAGACTGAAAAGTGCAGGTTCATCAAACTCATTCATCAAACTGAAAATCTATTTGAGGACTCATTGGAAGGTAACATCAGTTACTGAGACAATACTCTGCCTATAACTGTGTGTGTGTGTGTGTGTGTGTGTGTGTGTGTGTGTGTGTGTGTGTTTGTGTGTGTGTGTGTGTGTGTGTGTGTGTGTGTGTGTGTGTGTGTGTGTGTGGTTTGGTCACAGTGTGTCACTAACAAGCATGGGCGTTGAAATACGGGCGTCTCCCGTTAATTGGATATGTAGTCTCGCTCTGCTACTGAAAAGCATTTCCTCCTGTCACACGCTAATGACAAAGTGTCCCGATAAAATCAGAACTGGAGCAGGGCAGAACTGGAGCAGGACAGAACTGGAACAGGGCAGAACTGGAGCAGGACAGAACTGGAACAGGGCAGAACTGGAACAAGGCAGAACTAGAGCAGGGCAGAACTGGAACAGGGGCAGAACTGGAGCAGGACAGAACTGGAACAGGGCAGAACTGGAGCAGGGCAGAACTGGAGCAGGGCAGAACTGGAACAGGGCAGAACTGGAACAGGGCAGAACTGGAACAGGGGCAGAACTGGAGCAGGGCAGAACTGGAACAGGGCAGAACTGGAACAGGGGCAGAACTGGAGCAGGACAGAACTGGAACAGGGCAGAACTGGAACAAGGCAGAACTGGAACAGGGCAGAACTGGAACAAGGCAGAACTGGAACAGGGCAGAACTGGAGCAGGACAGAACTGGAGCAGGACAGAACTGGAACAGGGCAGAACTGGAACAGGGCAGAACTGGAGCAGGACAGAACTGGAACAGGGCAGAACTGGAGCAGGACAGAACTGGAACAGGGGCAGAACTGGAACAGGGCAGAACTGGAACAGGGGCAGAACTGGAGCAGGACAGAACTGGAACAGGGGCAGAACTGGAGCAGGGCAGAACTGGAACAGGGCAGAACTGGAACAGGGCAGAACTGGAGCAGGACAGAACTGGAGCAGGGCAGAACTGGAGCCATCGATAAAACAGCACCAATGCTGCCTTAGTGCAGAGAAAATATATACAGGCAAGAAACTGACTGCTACTGATTAAATGCTAATAAGAATGAACTAAGAACCATGTAATGAATTTTTTTCTTCAGGCATATATAGTGTATATAGTACATCAAAAACATTTACTTAATATCAAATTTGCATCTTGTATCACAAAAAACACAACATACATGTTTCATTTTTGACCAATGAAATGGAGACAGTCTTGACTCTTCTGCTAATGTTACACAGTATAAGATATACTGTATACTGTATGTATCGTAAGATGTAGTGTTGTGTGGTGTTCTACCGTCCTGGTTGGTGTTCTGAGAAGCCCTCCACCATGCACAGGAAATGGCACAGTTGAACACCTGGCTTCACAGGTGTAGTAATGGTTCTCTAGGAAGTTTTTTATGGCCAGTAGAATGTCAGTTATATGATGTGTATTTATTGCAATATATTATCAATCTAAGTCCTTTGTAATGTGGTAGAGAATATAGGGAAATATACTATACATACTGTATTTACTATTTAACCTTTTGTATTTTTTACATCTTGTGTTGGAAATTGATTTCTAGGGTAATGTAAAAGACCCCCTCCACTAATTTTCCTCCACCAGTTCTGTAGATTGTTTCAGTCAAATGGAGAAAATCATTAAAAAAATTTTGACAAACCTTTAAAAGTATTATATTGATCAATTCAGTCAGCCTTATCTACAGGCACTGAGGGGAGGTGAAATGATCCCTCTTCCACAATCTGTCATGAGTGGGTTCAAAGCTCGGACTCCTGCACTACCCATAAATGTCACAATGGCCTCAAAGAGTGTGCTCGCTGCCACACTCTGTAATCCCACACTAACCAGACTTTTGAAGTGGGGAAAACCCCTCAAACAAACCACAAGCAAGCTGCTCAGAGGCAGTGCAGCCCCTGTGTTTGGAGCGTGAGCTGCAGAGGTAATAATGGATAATGTTGTGTTTGTGCTGGAGCCACAGGCGTTGTGAGTGCTGGACTGATAGACAGTAATAACTGTAGTTGGCTGACCTGCATGAATAGAGGCCACTGTGAGCTATTTTGGTAGACATACAGTGCACAAACAAGGAATACCTGTATAACATGGCTGAAAAGAGAACATTAACTCTTCCAAGTAACACATAATAAAAGTTTACAACACATGTTGTCACAAAGCAGCTTTACAATCGTATGGGTCCAGATCCCTAATGAGCAAGCCAAAGGTGACATTGGCAAGGAAAAACTCCCTATGATGGTGTGGATTAGGAGGAAACCTTGGGAGGACCAAGACTCAAAAGGGAACCCATCCTCCATTGGGCGGCCCGTAAACACAAGTCCGTATTTGTGGACAAAAGGTGGTTCTACAGTTAAAAGGTTCTTGTTCCCCGGCCAAGTAGTCACAGTCCCTTCAGTGTAGGTGGTGAGCCTCAGGTAGGAGCATCAGCACATCCTCTTGTGGTAATGGCACATCCAATCCGGCATCAGCACATCCACCTGTATCCAATTGTCTTGGGTAGAAGCATGCAAAAAGATAGACAATACAGACTGAGTGTGTGGACATCAATTTAAACCACCATTGATACATTGCTCATGTGCCAGTGATTAGCATGTGGCTCTGGCAGACTAATCTATAGCAGCATAACTAAAGGGAGGGGTTCAGAGGTGACCACAGGCATGAGGGCTCACTGAGACATTGCTTTCCAGTCAAGTCATTGTCACAAGTAGAGTGATGCCATGACACAGCTGGATGACAGCATCAACATCTCAGATCACCAGAAATCTGAACGTCTGGAGCCCCCCGAGCCCCAAACCTTACAAGGGGAATATTAGCTGAAGGCTTGACTAAACAGGTGAGTCTTAAGTCTAGATTTAAAGATTGGAACTGTGTCAGAATCTCGGATTGGAGCTGGAAGGCTATTCCATAATTGAGGGGCTTTAAAAGAGAAAGCTCTGCCTCCGGCTGTAGTTTTACTAATTTTTGGAACTTGGAGAAATCCAGCATTGTAAAGGAAATGAAAGTAAAGGAGCAAAAACATGCCAGATGACTAAAGCAGCGAATGCTGTCAGACAAGATCACATTTGGTCAACCAGCCTCACTGTGCACGTGTTGACAGTCTGGTTAGGGTTCCTCACTGTGCACATGTTGACAGTCCGGTTAGGGTTCCTCACTGTGCACATGTTGACAGTCCGGTTAGGGTTCCTCACTGTGCACGTGTTGACAGTCCGGTTAGGGTTCCTCACTGTGCACGTGTTGACAGTCCGGTTAGGGTTCCTCACTGTGCACGTGTTGACAGTCCGGTTAGGGTTCCTCACTGTGCACATGTTGACAGTCCGGTTAGGGTTCCTCACTGTGCACGTGTTGACAGTCCGGTTAGGGTTCCTCACTGTGCACGTGTTGACAGTCCGGTTAGGGTTCCTCACTGTGCACGTGTTGACAGTCCGGTTAGGGTTCCTCACTGTGCACGTGTTGACAGTCCGGTTAGGGTTCCTCACTGTGCACGTGTTGACAGTCCGGTTAGGGTTCCTCACTGTGCACGTGTTGACAGTCCGGTTAGGGTTCCTCACTGTGCACGTGTTGACAGTCCGGTTAGGGTTCCTCACTGTGCACATGTTGACAGTCCGGTTAGGGTTCCTCACTGTGCACCTGTTGACAGTCCGGTTAGGGTTCCTCACTGTGCACGTGTTGACAGTCCGGTTAGGGTTCCTCACTGTGCACGTGTTGACAGTCCGGTTAGGGTTCCTCACTGTGCACGTGTTGACAGTCCGGTTAGGGTTCCTCACTGTGCACGTGTTGACAGTCCGGTTAGGGTTCCTCACTGTGCACGTGTTGACAGTCCGGTTAGGGTTCCTCACTGTGCACGTGTTGACAGTCCGGTTAGGGTTCCTCACTGTGCACGTGTTGACAGTCCGGTTAGGGTTCCTCACTGTGCACGTGTTGACAGTCCGGTTAGGGTTCCTCACTGTGCACGTGTTGACAGTCCGGTTAGGGTTCCTCACTGTGCACATGTTGACAGTCCGGTTAGGGTTCCTCACTGTGCACGTGTTGACAGTCCGGTTAGGGTTCCTCACTGTGCACGTGTTGACAGTCCGGTTAGGGTTCCTCACTGTGCACGTGTTGACAGTCCGGTTAGGGTTCCTCACTGTGCACGTGTTGACAGTCCGGTTAGGGTTCCTCACTGTGCACGTGTTGACAGTCCGGTTAGGGTTCCTCACTGTGCACATGTTGACAGTCCGGTTAGGGTTCCTCACTGTGCACGTGTTGACAGTCCGGTTAGGGTTCCTCACTGTGCACATGTTGACAGTCCGGTTAGGGTTCCTCACTGTGCACGTGTTGACAGTCCGGTTAGGGTTCCTCACTGTGCACGTGTTGACAGTCCGGTTAGGGTTCCTCACTGTGCACGTGTTGACAGTCCAGTTAGGGTTCCTCACTGTGCACGTGTTGACAGTCCGACTTCTGATAAATAAATGGACTATCGTTTTGCAACAGTTTGCTATCTATACAACCCTCGAACACAGACAGCTGGGTGCTACTGTGTCTCATTATCATTGAGAAGTCCATCATTAAGGCAAATATTTTATACCTAAACATAATGCATCAAGAAAGACAAAACAAATTATATAAATGCTTAGGCTTAGTTCTGGAGTATTTATAAACACTAAGGCTTAGTTCTGGAGTATTTATAAACACTAAGGCTTAGTGTTTTAGTTATGGCTTTTTGCATGCTTCTACCTGAGATGAGTATGATTCTCCTGTTCCCTGGGCTAAATTACTTGGCCACATCCATTACAAATAAGGGAGATTAAGCACTTAGGCTTACGTCCACAGTATTATTTAAAAAAACATTTAGGGTTAGTACCACAGTATTTAAATAAACACTTAGACCTATTACAACAGTGTTTATATAAACACTTGGGCTTTGTTCCACAGTATTTCCTTCCCCCTTCCTCTATGCAGGTCCATTTCTGTTGGATATTTAATGAGGTTTAGCACCTATCAACACATTCAGCTCAGAAATTCGTAGCTCAGTAACTGCAGGTTCATATTTAATAAGGAGTCAAGATTCTCCCATTCCCTCTGCCGAATTACTTGGCCACATCCGTTATGAATCAGGGAGAGTGAAACTTGAACATAAAGGTATATAAATGTGGAGGTGTAATCATTGTGTTCACCATGAGTCTGTCAGCGAGGATTCAAAAGGACTAGACTGGACAGAACTAGCCAGGGATGATTTGGGTGCATGCTGACACTCTGTGAAGAAGAACAGAGGAGAATAAAAGGAGAGCGAAGAAGTCATATTGAATTTGAGATTAAATTTCATCTTTCGGACTTAGTGATTTTTCACTTTAAGATTAGCTGGAGTTCTTTGACAGACTTGCATGAGCTGCCTTTACAGTGTCTTTCAGGTACTGAAATCAGGGCTGTAGGTGATTAAACCTCCTGTTATGTAATCCCTATAATGGGTATAGTAATCTAGATTATTACCACTAGAGGGCAAACTTCAAAAGAAATATGTCTTCAGTAAGAAATGTAGGGTAGAAACAAAAATTCGCACACGGCCCGCGGGCCGCACTGAGTGAGGACGAGGACGCAAATAGATCAATAATAATTTAATAATTAAAAGAAAAAAAACCGATAGAGCAGGACTTTTTTGTTCTCGTCACGTAGGGCTACGCCCCTTCTCCCGTGTCGGTGTTGTTCCTTGCCCGGTTATCCCGCCCTGCGTATCTGTTGCCCTGGTTTCCCTCTGTCTGCCACGCAGGTGTCATCATTGTGTTCAGTTGTGTCTAGTTTAGTCCTGTGTACTTGTATCTCTTGTATAACCCGTTGTCGGTTATTTGTGGTTTGTTCGGTTTTGTGGATTATCTGTCATCGCTGTTCTGGTATTTTCCGTCTCCGTTGTGTTTCTCCGTTGTGAATGGCTCTCCTGTTACGACTCCTGCCTGTCCTGTTGACCACTTGGACGACTCTCCCGTTTTGACCCGTGTACAAACGACTTCGCCTATGGAATTCCCCTTATTAAATCTCGCTCTTCTCAGCGTTTGTGTCCGCCTCTTCGCTCCGCAGCGCGCTACGCGTTACAGTTCTTTGATATGAAGGAGTTCAAATTCCTTTTTGCACTTTTTTATTAAGTAAATGTTTTGTCTTTGTTGCTTATTAAGGACATGTTAATGCATTTATATGCAGAAAATAGATGTATGTTGGTGCAATAAACATACAGATCTGAATTCATTTAAAATGTGTTCTTATTGAGAATAATTTGTAGTGTCTTTCATATCCAATTATTTGAAGTGCGTGGTCATGTGGCCCTCCAATAATAGTGCTGAAAAAATTTTGGCCTCCTTTGTCATGGAAGTTGCCCATCCCTGATATATATATATATATATATATATATATATATATATATATATATATATATATATATATATATATACACACACACACGGTTGCCCATCCCTGATATATATATATTCATATACACACACACACGGTTGCCCATCCCTGATATATATATATATATATATATATTATATATATATATATATATATATATATATATATATATATATATATATATATATATATATATATATATATATATATATATATACACACACACACGGTTGCCCATCCCTGATATATATATATATATACACACACACACACGGTTGCCCATCCCTGATATATATATATATATACACACACACACGGTTGCCCATCCCTGATATATATATATATATACACACACACACGGTTGCCCATCCCTGATATATATATATATATATACACACACACACGGTTGCCCATCCCTGATATATATATATATATATATATATATATATATATATATATATATATATATATATATATATACACACACACACACGGTTGCCCATCCCTGATATATATATATATATACACACACACACACGGTTGCCCATCCCTGATATATATATATATATATATATATATATATATATATATATATATATATATATATATATATATATATATATATATATATATATATACACACACACACGGTTGCCCATCCCTGATCTACTGTGAGATTCTGTGTTTTGGTTTTGTCACTTTTCATGTCAACAGTTCAAGTTCATGCTGATCTATAGATAATCAAAGAGAAAAGTATAGGCATTTAAAATGCATATGTACCAGAATAGAATCTATATATAGCCAAGAACAAATATTATTTGATTGTATTTTATCTATTTATTTATTTCCACAGGACTCTTCTGTTTTTGTGCAGTTCCATAGATTTGTTTTTGCATCATGGTGTTGTTGAGATAAGGTTTGATAGATATTAAGTTTACATTTATGGCATTTGGCAGACGCCCTTATCCAGAGCGACTTACATTTTTATACAAGTGAGCAATTGAGGATTAAGGGCCTTGCTCAGGGGCACCTCAGGTCTGGGAATCGAACCCACGACCCTCCAGTCACAAGACCAGTTCCCTAACCACCAGGCCATGACTGCCCATATTAAGTTGCCTAAATGTGAACACTGTTCTGTTTGTCTAATAGAGTCTTGGTCCAGTTGGACTGCCCATACATGTCTGTTTTGCTAGCTCTGAGTGCTTGTTTTGTCTTAGCACTGGTGTGTCTATTAACAAATGTGGCCTAAAGGATATTGCTCTGATTTCCCAAGAAACATGTAAATGGAGAATCTTGGGAGTTGAATCACTTATTGTTAAAGAATGGCATCTAACTCTCTGTTATTCATCTGGGGAATATTATTAATGCATTGTTCTCCTGAGACTAATAGTACTATGTGACTTTATGTGAGCCTTCAGATTGGAGTATGTGGTGAGTATTGTGCTGGTCAGTTGGTATTCTGACAATTTCAAGATGATCTTGTCAAATATTATTTTGGCAGTGGGTATTCAATACAACATGGTGTTAGAAAACATGCATGCAACACTATTGTACTAATCTTTTTATTAATGCTCATAGTGGGAATTTGACATGTTGAAACATGCTTACCTTTCATAATTTAGTTTGTGCCTGTCTGTTTCAGGCTCACTGAGCAATGTGTCAACTGATGCTGCCATCAGCTGTGACCGAGGCAGCGGAAACGGCTCATGTGGTGTTGCTGAGGCGACCGGGAGCCCATATAAGACTGTGGAGATGGTCTTCATTGCCTTGGTTACTGGATCACTCAGTTTTGTCACCGTAGTGGGAAACATTCTGGTCATGGTGTCAATCAAAGTCAACCGGCACTTGCAGACTGTCAACAACTACTTCCTTTTCAGCTTGGCATGTGCAGACCTCATCATTGGTGTATTCTCTATGAACCTCTATACTGTCTATATCATTAAGGGCAAATGGCCACTGGGCCCTGTGGTGTGCGACCTTTGGTTGTCTCTGGACTATGTGGTCAGTAATGCCTCAGTCATGAATCTGCTGATTATCAGCTTTGACCGTTACTTCTGTGTGACCAAGCCTCTGACCTACCCTACACGTCGCACGACCAAGATGGCGGGCCTAATGATTGCCTCGGCGTGGATTCTCTCCTTCATCCTGTGGGCTCCTGCCATCCTCTTCTGGCAGTTCATTGTGGGTGAGCGCACTGTGGAGCCTGGAGAGTGCTATATCCAGTTTCTCTCTAACCCTGTAGTCACGTTCGGAACAGCAATTGCTGCATTCTACCTTCCTGTAGTAATCATGACGGTGCTGTATGTTCATATTTCATTGGCCAGCCGCAGCCGTGTGGCTAAGCAGAAGCCTGAGGACAAGAAGGAGAAGAAGGGCCTGAAGTCACCCGGACTGCTGAAGGGCCACATCCTCAAACAGAACAACAACAACCAGTTTCCAGCCAAGCCTAGCCCAGACACCTGCAGTGCTGCTGAGACGCTGAAGAATGGAAAGCTGGATGAGTCAGTGGTGTCCACAAAAGCTGATTCCAGTATGCAGCCAGAAGAGAAGGAAAGTTCCAATGACTCCAGCACAGCCAGTATTGCACCCAAAGATCCCAAGGAGAGGGCCAATAGTAAGACCATGTCTGAGAAAGGCCTGGCTTCAGCTTCAGCCCCAGTGACAAAGCTCAATCCGTCCTCCAAATGGTCAAAGATAAAGATCGTCACCAAGCAGGCGGGAGATGAGTGCATCACCGCAATTGAAATTGTCCCACCAGAGAGTGGCACGGAAGGACGCTCCATCCCTATCAACAGGCCACGAACGGTGGCACGCAAGTTTGCCAGTATCGCCCGAAGTCAGGTCAAAAGGAAACGTCAGATGGCGGCACGTGAGAAAAAAGTGACAAAGACAATCTTTGCCATCCTCCTGGCCTTCATCATCACGTGGACACCATACAATGTGATGGTCCTCATCAGCACATTCTGCCAATCCTGTGTCCCAGACACTGTATGGGCCATTGGTTATTGGCTCTGCTATGTCAACAGCACCATAAATCCAGCTTGCTATGCACTTTGCAATGCCACTTTCAAAAAGACCTTCAAAAACCTTCTGATGTGCCAGTACAAAAACATTGGGACTAGGTGAGTTGGAGAGCCTGTGGAGGTCAGGGATGCACAGGCCTTACAGGGAGTCTAGCATGTTTATAATGCACTGGAATTTATCTCTCAAACTCTCATGGAGCTTTATAACTCCATGTTGAAGAAGCAATTGCATCGTTAAGAAACAATAAGAAACTCTAAAGAAGAACTGGAAGTCTGAGTCTACAGTCCTCAAAGTGTACTTGGTGAAATGGACATCAGACAGTGGATTGGTCTGCAGTTATTCTGCAGGTTTATATGAAATTTTGTTTAATGCACTGCCACTCAACTTAGCAGATCATCATTTGCTTATATTCTTCAATGGGACGAGAAAGATAAATGAAATAACCTAATTATTGGACAATTATGATATGGCTATTATTTTGAGTATTTTCCTTGTATTTCACGTAAACAGACATCTTAATTTATTATTCAGGGATGCATTTCCCAAAGAAATGTGTTAACTTGATCTTAAGAATGATAGTCAATCAGCAAGTGTTTCCTGAAAGCCTTCCTAATTAAAGTACTACACATCCCATACTTCCTAATTAAAGTACTACACATCCCATACTTCCTAATTAAAGTACTACACATCCCATACTTCCCAATTAAAGTACTACACATCCCATACTTCCTAATTAAAGTACTACACGTCCCATACTTCCTAATTAAAGTACTACACGTCCCACACTTCCTAATTAAAGTACTACACGTCCCACACTTCCTAATTAAAGTACTACACGTCCCACACTTCCTAATTAAAGTACTACACGTCCCACACTTCCTAATTAAAGTACTACACATCCCATACTTCCTAATTAAAGTACTACACATCCCATACTTCCTAATTAAAGTACTACACATCCCATACTTCCTAATTAAAGTACTACACATCCCACACTTCCTAATTAAAGTACTACACATCCCATACTTCCTAATTAAAGTACTACACGTCCCATACTTCCTAATTAAAGTACTACACGTCCCATACTTCCTAATTAAAGTACTACACATCCCACACTTCCTAATTAAAGTACTACACATCCCATACTTCCTAATTAAAGTACTACACATCCCACACTTCCTAATTAAAGTACTACACGTCCCATACTTCCTAATTAAAGTACTACACGTCCCATACTTCCTAATTAAAGTACTACACATCCCATACTTCCTAATTAAAGTACTACACATCCCACACTTCCTAATTAAAGTACTACACATCCCATACTTCCTAATTAAAGTACTACACATCCCATACTTCCTAATTAAAGTACTACACATCCCATACTTCCATACTTAACAGTGGAAATGAGGTGTTTTTCTGCGTACTCATCCTTGGTGTTACGCCACACCCACTTAGAGTGTTTGTTGCCAAAAAGCTCCATCTTGGTCTGATCTGACCAAAGCACACGGTCCCAGTTATAATCCCAGTACCGCTTGGCAAACTCCACCCATTTACGCTTATGAGTATAATTCAGGAAAGGCTTTCTCTGTGCATGCCTCCCAAACAGCTTGTTGGTAGATAGCGCCTGATGGTTGTTTGGGAGACCTCATCACCCCAAGATGTTATCATTTGATTCAATTCTCTTACAGTGAGCATTGGAGAGTGTTTTACTTCCCACATCATCTTCCTCACTGTGTGTGGTACACTTCCCACATCATCTTCCTCACTGTGTGTGGTACACTTGCATCCTCCTCAAGGCTTGTGTGTCACAGTTCCAGATGTTCTGAACGTTTTGATGATTGCTCTGACTGTAAATAAGGGCCTCTGCAGGTGAGTGGCTATTTTCTTGTAGCCACTGCATAATTCATGAAGGTCGACACAGTTGAGTAAGGTGTTATCTTGTTTTTCCCATGTTTAAGAGTAAGAGAATTAGGCCTCTGTTTAATGACATATTTATAACCCAGGGAAACAGGAAGTGATGAATTACTAAACAAAGTTTCCTTGATACTTTGATCCAATTTATAAACTACAGTAGAAATTAGATAAATGGTTCAAATACATTTATTTCCAAGAAATTGTTAAGGGTGCCAATGTGTAACAGGGAAATAATTATTTCTTAGTCAGGATTTTTTCTTTTTTTTGCACTTGAGTTGAAGGTTGCTTTTTTCAGTTTTTTTTTTCAGAATGAGATTATGCTTCTGCAATAAAAAAATTTAATGTAAGGCTTTTAACATTTTAACCAGGGGTGCCAATAATTATGGTGGCTGCTGTACTTGACAGGGTGTCAATCTCACACTATTATCCATATAGCATATAGTGCAAGTGTGAAACCAAGAATGTAGCTGTAACCCAACTACTGTATACTCCAAGCCACTGTTTATAAAGCTAAGCTTTAGAGAATAGTCCAGGAAATAAAGGGGGGTAAACTTATTTGAAATGAATTTGAAAGCACCGATTAACTCAAAAAGAAATGGCATAAAATGCAAACACACATTAGTTTGCACTTACATATTTTCACTGAGAAGCAAAGGTGTGTTTGGCTTTTTCCTTTCTTATGCATCTTCACCTCAATACTCACTAGTAAGTAGTGAGTAAATGGGAAACCCATAAATTATTCAAAACAGCAGCATGGTTTAACAGGGCAGAATGACAGGCACATATTCACACCTCATTCGGTTTTCATGACAACAGTTAAGGCCAAAACGATTAGCTCACTTCATGACATTCAACAAAAGCCTTAGCTTTTCCAAGAAAATGACTGGTGCCTTTACAGTATAATTCCTTTAAAAATAACAAAAACTAAAAATTTGTGCTGAGTTGAAACCAAAATAAACAAATGTGACAATAATTGATAATTGATAGTCAATAGGGTAACTTTTCTCACACCTGGCAGCTCTTACTTTTGTTCCTATTATTAGGTTGTCAGTGTCTCTTGGGGGGAACAATTTCTCCAGTGGAAATGGAAAATTGTTCCAGCTCATCCAATTTACAAGGTTTTCAAGCATGAACCTTAACCTTGAATAGATTGTCAGTAGGATCTGAGCTTTAAGAGGGCCATTCCAGGATCCTTGAATATGAATGTGTGCTTCAGGTCATCATTTTGCTTGAAGACCCAGAGGTGACCTAAAGCCAGACTGGCTGCACATTCCTTCTCATTATCCTTCAGAATGTCAACATCATTTTCTTTCCTAATGATCTCATGCATGTGAACAAGGTTTGCTTTGCTTGACACAGAAAAACAGTCCCACTGCATTATACTTCCACCACCACATGTGGGAACTGTGTTTTTAGTGTTGAAGGATTCTCCCTTCCCAGAAACTAAAGCAGCATCCATGTGCCTGAACAGCACCTTTGTTTAATCTCATCACACCAAAGGACAGACTTCCAAAACTCATGTTTCAAATGGTTAAAATTATTTGATATGTCACTGTGTGACCAATTCAGCTTACCTTAGATGATGGCCCCAAAGCCCACCATGATTAAGAACCTTCAGCAACACATCTTCACAGAAATCTGGTGGTTCTTGTTGACATATTTAATTCAGCCTGTCTTTGATAGTCTTGCACTTATGACCACACCCAAGTTTGTTTCTAACAGAGTTGTTCTCCTTATACTTTGCAATGATGCAATACACACCTGTCCTGGATGCCATGAATTGCTTGGAAATGACAGATGTGCCCCTTAAGATGAGCATCCACTATCAATGTTCTGATCCACTATCAGTGTTTTGATCCACTATCAGTGTTTTGATCCCAGTCTTATTTCTTTATTTCATATAGGATATATGAATGTTTGCTCTCTATCTAGCCTTCATGTGCTACTACTGTTCATTTTCATTTAGGAGAGTTCAGTGCTAATTGATTGTGCCAATCAAGTCACATGGGGCTCAGGTGTGGTTTGAAAGCTAAAAATGTCAATTTGCTACATTTTATTGAATAATTCATATGGGGTCTAATCATGTTATCCACTTCATTTTTAAATTAACATTTTTATACAACAAACTTGATTTCAAATTTCATTTAATTTTAAATGTACTAAAATGGGGGCCTTTATGTTGATTACTTTAATGTTTCACTCTGTAAAGTTTGATGTGTGATGTTAACACTGGACAGCATTATTATGTAATATTATCCTGTGCATATATCCTGGGGGCTAATAATTTAGACTTTACCTGTCAGAGGCACTTCAAATATCATCATGCACCCAGTTGGGTACACTGCTTACCTTCATTTCTCATGCATGATTTCTGTTTTATAAACTTCTTAACTGCATTTTCTCTAGCATCTCACTGAAGATGCAGAGATTCAAACTGGGGGGTATTGTAGCGACTACTACTCCTCGAACCCGCTTCAGTATGTTTTTGCACCCTTGTAAATCCAGACATGTGTTGGTTATTCTTCCTCATTTATGTTACTATATGATGAATTGACTTAAGGGATTTCTGTGTGTGTGTGTGTGTGTGTGTGTGTGTGTGTGTGTGTAAGGGTGGCAATTTGTTCTCTGTTGTTGATTGGTTTTAATGGTTGTGCATTAATATAAAGTTGACTTATAATCTCATGTGCACATGTTTTATTTTTTTATAGTAGCTTCGAATGTAAAACAATATAAAAAGGTCTAAAGATTTTTCTCGGTGTAACTCGAGAAATATACATGGTATATTGGACTATGTGAAATTGTGGATCAGTTTAGTATAGCTAACCCCCAACTGGACTAAGGGATACTTTAAACTCAAAATTTTCGGTTACGAAGGCCTTTGGGAAACACGTGCAGAACTCTCTCTCTTTCTTACATTCTCTCATTCGCTATAACTGATTGTTTTCAGAGAACGCACCCCAGAGCTGTGACTACTCCAATCACTGCTCAAAGACTCTCCAAGAATAACAAGAATATTGCTCTTATGTCAAACACAAACACACTAAAGGTTTGACCTTCTTTAGACCGTCCTGCTTCTCAACATTGTAGGTAGTCCAAAAGGCTGACCCCATCACCTGGTGACACAGACAACTGTGGTTTTCACTAAAGGACACTGATGAGATGAGATGTCTTCTCAATGGAAGAGATGTTCACCTGTAAGGACAAATTCTGTAGGACCAATCCTTGACATTAACTAGAGTGAGGTATGTCTTTGGTGCCCACAGTGTAAATAGTATATAATATGTTGAATATATGCTCATGAAAAGTCCACTTTCCTTCCTGCATTTCAAATGTGGATGTTTATACTTCTTTAGTGTTTAATTGGTGATCTGTATGTGGTTTATGAGATGTATTGATGTCTGTAAGCAAATGTATTTACTATAGTTTCTAATTAGTGAAAAAACCAAGCGAAATAGTGAGAAACATGGGAGGCATTGTATATTTGTTCAAATCGTTGTGAGACAGGGACCACATGGTGGTGTCTAGAAAGTGGAAAGACTTGGGAATATTACATCTGTTTCTCTCATTGAACCGCATCATCCAGGACACGCTCGTGTACAGTATGCTGTCACAAGGAGTCCTTCCCTTATAATCCATCATAATGCACTTTTCCTGACATTCGAAAATCTTTTTCTTTTTTTTCTTTCTTCCGCTGGGATTTTGGGTTGTGGTGAGTGAAGACACCAATATAAATGTACGTTCTCCACCGTGTTCTCCATGACTCCTGTTCACTTATGGTGGATCACTAGGCTGTTGTTGGCCACAAAATACTCCTCATAAAAACGGACTCTCATGCAGAAAGAATGTCAAAGACCAGTTTTCCTTTTTTTCATATTGCATCTTTCATATTTCATATTGCATCTGGCCTTTTTCTAGCTAGATCATTACACAGATTCTAACCTTTTGCCATAAAATGGGGTCATCCCCTGATGTATGACACTATATATTCAGCAGATGTTTATCTCTGTGATGAATCATCCCTTAAAGTGAATGTGTTATTCTCTGCTGTAGTGGAGCATGTTTAAATTGTAAAAGACAGGATATATGGCCAGTAAGTAGTCGATTTGCTGCAGGATATTTAATGGTCCTGAATTCCCATAGGAAAATTGATGGTATTCATATTTAGTCATGAAGGACTATGAACAGAAAAGAAAGACACCAACCCCTGAATGTTAAATGTTTTCCTTTTTTCTAATGCATAATCCTTAATAAAGGTCTTGTTCCTACAGAGCAGTTATGGTAAGCTGGCATCTGTATAATTGACGCACACCCTCAGAGATGTGATCAACGATGTTTAATTTAGTAGATTCTAAAATTGTTAGATGACATGATAATGAACATTATTAATGCAATGTAGCTATGTAGATTTGTTAAAATAATGCCAATAATTGTGTTTGTAACTTTTTCTGTAATTTCCATAAATTTGACTGCAAGTTCACAATTTACTATTTACTTTCTCATGTAAGGTCAACCTGAATTGAATAATAGGTCAGTCTTTCAGTACTGAAATGTCTGAACTGGTGTGGTACAGACAGAGGAAGAGGAAGACAGAGTGAATGAGGAAATGTTAAAATATTTCAAATACATCACTACGGTTACACATAAATGAAGCACTTTGACTGCTCTAGGACTTATACATGCAAATATGTTTTTCAAACACTTTATATTCTTAAATGGTAAAGTGTTTCCCTCTCTCTTGCTCACTCTCTCTCCCTCCCTCACACACACACTGATTTCCTTGGAAGCCGTTGAACCCATGTAATTTATTATGCCAGTGCTGCCTGTTGTCAGCGCTCGTACAGTTTTAATGTTATCTGCCCACTAAAACCTGAACTGTAACAAAGGCACACTGTTATATGAATGACAATGAAAGCAGTACTACAGTTACTTTTCAATATAGCTTTTATTTCAAATGGCAACTCCATAATTCTTACTTTCAACCTACAAAAAAGAGCAGTAAGATTTTCCAAAACAGACATTATCATAAACTCTGCTATTTAGGTAACTGCATGAGCACACAAACGTATTACAAACGTGGATTTATATGACAAAAGTAAAAGATACAGATTGGTGTGTGTGTGCGTGTGTATACGTCAGTGATCAAATGTTTCTTGCATCATATACAAGACATGAGGTTTGTCAGATAGTGGCAGTGTAATCATAGAGTGTCCTAGGGGTAGGTCAGCAATTCACTCTCTAGGGAACATACAGCACATGTAAGCTACATCACCGCTGTCACACTTCTAGACACATTTCTCTGTGTTCTAGAATCATAAGAATTGTGCAAGTTTACAGGTGAAGACCAATGTTCTCATTGTGTGAAACTGTGTGACAACACTAGAGAGGGATGAATGAATGGCTTAGGAGGGTTGAGTTTGGAGAATTAGGGGTTGGAGAGTTATGGGTTTGTGGGTTGGGTTTGGAAAGGTAGAGATTCATGGTTAGAGGAGGAGGGTTAGGGGAGGAGGGTTAGAGGAGGAGGGTTAGAGGAGGAGGGTTAGGGGAGGAGGGTTAGGGGAGGAGGGTTAGAGGAGGAGGGTTAGGGGAGGAGGGTTAGAGGAGGAGGGTTAGGGGAGGAGGGTTAGAGGAGGAGGGTTAGAGGAGGAGGGTTAGAGGAGGAGGGTTAGAGGAGGAGGGTTAGGGGAGGAGGGTTAGAGGAGGAGGGTTAGGGGAGGAGGGTTAGAGGAGGAGGGTTAGAGGAGGAGGGTTAGGGGAGGAGGGTTAGGGGAGGAGGGTTAGGGGAGGAGGGTTAGAGGAGGAGGGTTAGGGGAGGAGGGTTAGAGGAGGAGGGTTAGAGGAGGAGGGTTAGGGGAGGAGGGTTAGGGGAGGAGGGTTAGAGGAGGAGGGTTAGGGGAGGAGGGTTAGGGGAGGAGGGTTAGAGGAGGAGGGTTAGGGGAGGAGGGTTAGAGGAGGAGGGTTAGGGGAGGAGGGTTAGAGGAGGAGGGTTAGGGGAGGAGGGTTAGGGGAGGAGGGTTAGGGGAGGAGGGTTAGAGGAGGAGGGTTAGGGGAGGAGGGTTAGGGGAGGAGGGTTAGGGGAGGAGGGTTAGAGGAGGAGGGTTAGAGGAGGAGGGTTAGGGGAGGAGGGTTAGGGGAGGAGGGTTAGAGGAGGAGGGTTAGGGGAGGAGGGTTAGGGGAGGAGGGTTAGGGGAGGAGGGTTAGGGGAGGAGGGTTAGGGGAGGAGGGTTAGAGGAGGAGGGTTAGGGGAGGAGGGTTAGGGGAGGAGGGTTAGGGGAGGAGGGTTAGAGGAGGAGGGTTAGAGGAGGAAGGTTAGGGGAGGAGGGTTAGAGGAGGAGGGTTAGAGGAGGAAGGTTAGGGGAGGAGGGTTAGGGGAGGAGGGTTAGGGGAGGAGGGTTAGGGGAGGAGGGTTAGAGGAGGAGGGTTAGAGGAGGAGGGTTAGGGGAGGAGGGTTAGGGGTTTGTGGGTTTGGAGCGTTAGGGGTTGGATGGCTGGGTTTCGCTTGGCAACTCCTCCCTCCTCTCCTGCATCCTCCTCTTCTCTAATTTCTTCTTCCTTTCCCTTTATTCCCTGGGGAGAAGGCAGATCACAAAGAATCAGTATAACTCACAACTCTGATATTGATGCCTCAGTTATACTTACTAGCACACGGTGTCTGAGACCACAGATAAGAATAACGGCAGGCCCTGCTACCAATCTGTGTGCAACTGGATTCAAATTCTTCCTCCGTGTTCATTCATTCAGTAAACACAGAAAATATTCAGAAAACATTGAGTGTTTTCAAATAACCAAAGTGCTTTTTATATCTTATCTGTGGAATTATATTAATTTCAGTAATGGACTGAATAATGCATTGCAAATTCTTCTCAACATGGAGCCATTGTGGAGTTCATAAACACCCAGTTATGTGTGCAGGACTAGACTACTGTGTTTGAAGGAAGTGCAGGCTCTCATTATCTCACAGCTTGAATTAGCATGTAGCAGAAAATTGATAACATGCTTTGTTTATGTTTTGAGTATAAGGTTGTCAAATACAATTGCATATATACTCTCCTGCAGCATGATAATTGCTAGGAGTTGTAGACAATTTAGATTTTCCCCATTTTAAATAAACCAGACAATTTATAGTAACACATTTCTAATCTGGAGAGATTAGAAAGCCTATGGAATAACCAGAAATGTGTGTCTATGTTTGTTTCAGGTCTGAGATACCAAAGAAACCTCTCTTAAAATCAGCACCAAACTGTCGTTCTTAAACTCAGCACCAAACTGTCGTTCTTAAAATCAGCACCAAACTGTCGTTCTTAAACTCAGCACCAAACTGTCGTTCTTAAACTCAGCACCAAACTGTCGTTCTTAAAATCAGCACCAAACTGTCGTTCTTAAACTCAGCACCAATCTGGCATTCTGCTGCCAAAGCAACTGTGTGCATGTAGAGCTTTTGAGCTTCATCACTCCTCCAGCTCATCATCGATTCATCGGCCTACTCAAAACACCCACCAAGGACCTTGTGATCCCACAAAGACAACAAGCTCACTTTACTCATGTGTAAAAGCCTCTAGCACAGGCCGAATTAGCTTGCACAGGCTGATATAAAACATCTGGTCGCTGTGAGTGTGTACTTGGACAGAGTGAGAGTGCTTCATTGCTTTATGTTCATTCTGAAACCCCAGCTAGTCTTGATAAGTCTTACAATAACACAGGAAACTCTTCAAAACCAACCAAAAGCAATTAGAAAGAATGCTAAACAGGAAGGAGTCCTAGAAGAGTAACATGGTAGTGATACTGGACTGGGATGTCTCAAATTTGCAATTTGGAGAACATAGCCACACCGTCAGCAGTCGTGTTTTCTCGGTCTCACCTTTGCTCTTGGTCTTAGGTGAGCAGGGTTTGGAGACCGTGACGGTGATCTGGCAGTCGGCGTTGAAGAGAGCCTTCTTCAGGGAGCCCGAGCGGGTCTTGGTTTGGGTAGCAGCAGCACACTCACCCCAGCGGCCAAACTTATACTTGCAGTCAGCTGCAAGTAGGCATTTACACACACACACACACACACACACACACACACACACACACACACACACACACACACACACACACACAAATACATTAT
Organism: Brachyhypopomus gauderio; assembly: GCF_052324685.1. NCBI lineage: Eukaryota > Metazoa > Chordata > Actinopteri > Gymnotiformes > Hypopomidae > Brachyhypopomus > Brachyhypopomus gauderio. The sequence continues at coordinate 1,344,905 of NC_135211.1, read as the reverse complement.
ATACATAAATATATAAGGGAAGCTGTCAGTGCTCAATTAGGTAAGGGAACTCATTGGGGTAAGTGACCTCACTGAGATAAATGAACTCACTGAGATAAGTGACCTCACTGAGATAAATGAACTCACTGAGGTAAGTGACCTCACTGAGGTAAGTGACCTCACTGAGATAAGTGACCTCACTGAGATAAGTGACCTCACTGAGATAAATGAACTCACTGAGATAAGTGACCTCACTGAGATAAATGAACTCACTGAGGTAAGTGACCTCACTGAGATAAGTGACCTCACTGAGGTAAGTGACCTCACTGAGGTAAGTGAACTCACTGAGGTAAGTGACCTCACTGAGATAAGTGACCTCACTGAGGTAAGTGACCTCACTGAGATAAGTGACCTCACTGAGATACGTGACCTCACTGAGGTAAGTGACCTCACTGAGATAAGTGACCTCACTGAGATACGTGACCTCACTGAGGTAAGTGACCTCACTGAGATAAGTGACCTCACTGAGATAAGTGACCTCACTGAGGTAAGTGAACTCACTGAGATAAGTGACCTCACTGAGGTAAGTGAACTCACTGAGATAAGTGACCTCACTGAGATAAGTGACCTCACTGAGGTAAGTGAACTCACTGAGATAAGTGACCTCACTGAGATAAGTGAGCTCACTGAGGTAAGTGAACTCACTGAGATAAGTGACCTCACTGAGATAAGTGACCTCACTGAGGTTAGTGAACTCACTGAGGTAAGTGAACTCACTGAGATAAGTGACCTCACTGAGGTAAGTGACCTCACTGAGGTAAGTGAACTCACTGAGATAAGTGACCTCACTGAGGTTAGTGAACTCACTGAGGTAAGTGAACTCACTGAGATAAGTGACCTCACTGAGGTAAGTGAACTCACTGAGATAAGTGACCTCACTGAGGTTAGTGAACTCACTGAGGTAAGTGAACTCACTGAGATAAGTGACCTCACTGAGGTAAGTGAACTCACTGAGATAAGTGACCTCACTGAGATAAGTGACCTCACTGAGGTTAGTGAACTCACTGAGGTAAGTGAACTCACTGAGATAAGTGACTTCACTGAGGTAAGTGAACTCACTGAGATAAGTGACCTCACTGAGATAAGTGACCTCACTGAGGTAAGTGAACTCACTGAGATAAGTGACCTCACTGAGGTAAGTGACCTCACTGAGATAAGTGACCTCACTGAGATAAGTGACCTCACTGAGGTAAGTGAACTCACTGAGATAAGTGACCTCACTGAGGTAAGTGACCTCACTGAGATAAGTGACCTCACTGAGGTAAGTGAACTCACTGAGATAAGTGACCTCACTGAGATAAGTGACCTCACTGAGGTAAGTGAACTCACTGAGATAAGTGACCTCACTGAGATAAGTGACCTCACTGAGGTAAGTGAACTCACTGAGATAAGTGACCTCACTGAGGTTAGTGAACTCACTGAGGTAAGTGAACTCACTGAGATAAGTGACCTCACTGAGGTAAGTGACCTCACTGAGGTAAGTGAACTCACTGAGATAAGTGAACTCACTGAGATTAGTGAACTCACTGAGGTTAGTGAACTCACTGAGGTAAGTGAACTCACTGAGATAAGTGACCTCACTGAGGTAAGTGAACTCACTGAGATAAGTGACCTCACTGAGATAAGTGACCTCACTGAGGTTAGTGAACTCACTGAGGTAAGTGAACTCACTGAGATAAGTGACCTCACTGAGGTAAGTGAACTCACTGAGATAAGTGACCTCACTGAGGTTAGTGAACTCACTGAGATAAGTGACCTCACTGAGGTAAGTGAACTCACTGAGATAAGTGACCTCACTGAGGTAAGTGACCTCACTGAGATAAGTGACCTCACTGAGGTAAGTGACCTCACTGAGATAAGTGACCTCACTGAGATAAGTGACCTCACTGAGGTTAGTGAACTCACTGAGGTAAGTGAACTCACTGAGATAAGTGACCTCACTGAGGTAAGTGACCTCACTGAGATAAGTGACCTCACTGAGGTAAGTGACCTCACTGAGATAAGTGACCTCACTGAGATAAGTGACCTCACTGAGATAAGGGAACTCACTGAGATAAGTGACCTCACTGAGATAAGTGAACTCACTGAGGTTAGTGACCTCACTGAGGTAAGTGACCTCACTGAGATAAGTGACCTCACTGAGGTAAGGGAACTCACTGAGATAAGTGACCTCACTGAGATAAGTGACCTCACTGAGATAAGGGAACTCACTGAGATAAGTGACCTCACTGAGATAAGGGAACTCACTGAGATAAGTGACCTCACTGAGATAAGTGACCTCACTGAGGTAAGTGACCTCACTGAGATAAGTGACCTCACTGAGATAAGTGACCTCACTGAGATAAGTGACCTCACTGAGATAAGGGAACTCACTGAGATAAGTGACCTCACTGAGATAAGGGAACTCACTGAGATAAGTGACCTCACTGAGATAAGGGAACTCACTGAGATAAGTGACCTCACTGAGATAAGTGAACTCACTGAGGTAAGTGAACTCACCACCAAAGTCCTTCCTCCAGTTGCAGGGCACTCTGCACTTTAACTTCTTGGTCCGACCCTCACAGGTTCCTTCCCTCATGCCAACACCACAGTCCCCATTATTGGCCACACAGTTGCCATAGTGCCATTCTGTGCAGTCAGACTTGTTCCTGGGTCGTTTCCCTTTGTCTAGCACAGCACATGGTTATAATGTCAGATTATTCAGACTTGTTAAACATCATTTAATATGTAGCATAATAGTTTTATCTGATATAATCTTTTTGTAATTGTTTAACCTGCTCTAACAGTACAGTGCCACAGAAAGTTATCAGCACCTTGTCTTAGTTAAAATGCACTTCAGAATCTCATTGTGTGCTACATTTATGGTAAGATTTGGTGTTATAACTGCTTTAATATGAGGTGACCACATGACATTAAAATATGCAGTCACCTTTCTTGTGTTTACCAGCTTCCGTAGTGACAATCATTAATACCACTAGCAGCAGGAAAAGGGAGGAACACAAGCCCCGCATCCTGGAGGACACACACACACACACACACACACACACACACACACAGACACACACACACACACACACAAACACACACACACACAGACACACACACACACACACACACACACAAACACACACACATACACACACACACACACACACACACACACAAACATACACACACACATACACACAAACATAGACACACGCAAGCATTATTGATTTTCTGAGTTAATGTTTTTGTGACTCTCATGGTGTTAGTAATAAAACCACAGGACTATGCTTCCTCACCCAGACTGGGATCATATCCTGACATTCATGTCATAGACTTCTGTCCTCCCGAATGGAGGCAAAACAAAATCATTTAGATAGTTGAGGAGGAATAAACAGTAAATTTTTACTGACAACAGACACAAACATATTTGTTCATAAATGAGTTTTATAACAAGCAACAGCTGTCAGAAGCTACTTTTCACAAATTTAATGTCAATTTGCCATAACAACTGTCAGGTGATACAAATGTTTGCCGACATTAAGATGCGTCACAATGTGAAATGGCAGGTCGTTATGACAACATACAGCTATCAATATCTTATACAGCTATCAATAGGTTATATATACACATTTCACATTGCTTAGGTGTCATTATCAAATAGTAACGGGCCTTTTCATTATTTGTTATTGATAAGTGACTGGTAAAATAACTCAATCAATAACTGGTCAATCATTAATCATGTAGGAAGCTAGCTAATAGACTTCCAGGTCTGGACTACACCCATTCACATCATTTGTTCAGCAAACCTTTTTGTTTTTCAACTTGAAAGTTTTAAACTGGCCACAGATGCTTTTATAACATGCTTTTTGGAATGAGCATTTAGAAGTGTTTGTCAATTATCATGTCTTGTATATTTGTCAAGTATCATGAAGGGATTACGTAGGCATAATGTAGCTGCCTGAACTATTATGTTTTCCCTGAGCTCACAGTCACTGTGTTCCAGATTAAAAATCACTCCCATATTGCTGCTATTCAGAACTGTGTTGTTCAGTTGTTTATAGCGATGACTTATATCTCCATGGCATTGACCAGATCATGTGATGGCAGATGAGCGCATCACAGAAGCTGAACAGCACAAAGGACACTACACCAGAGTCCTGCACCCAGGACACTACACCAGAGTCCTGCACCCAGGACACTACACCAGAGTCCTGCACCCAGGACACAACACCAGAGTCCTGCACCCAGGGCACTACACCACAGTCCTGCACCCAGGACACTACACCAGAGTCCTGCACCCAGGACACTACACCAGAGTCCTGCACCCAGGACACTACACCAGAGTCCTGCACCCAGGACACTACACCACAGTCCTGCACCCAGGACACTACACCAGAGTCCTGCACCCAGGACACTACACCAGATTCCTGCACCCAAGACACTACACCACAGTCCTGCACCCAGGACACTACACCACAGTCCTGCACCCAGGACACTACACCAGATTCCTGCACCCAGGACACTACACCAGAGTCCTGCACCCAGGACACTACACCACAGTCCTGCACCCAGGACACTACACCAGAGTCCTGCACCCAGGACACTACACCAGATTCCTGCACCCAAGACACTACACCACAGTCCAGCACCCAGGACACTACACCAGAGTCCTGCACCCAGGACACTACACCACAGTCCAGCACCCAGGACACTACACCACAGTCCTGCACCCAGGACACTACACCATAGTCCTGCACCCAGGACACTACACCACAGTCCAGCACCCAGGACACTACACCAGAGTCCTGCACCCAAGACACTACACCAGAGTCCTGCACCCAGGACACTACACCAGATTCCTGCACCCAGGACACTACACCACAGTCCTGCACCCAGGACACTACACCACAGTCCTGCACCCAGGACATCATCATCTCCAAACCAAACCCATATCAACCAAAAATGTTCACTAATGTTTAGTAGCATCTCTAAATAACACTACAGGTTACTCTAGAGTAAATTGCAGTGAAACTAAATTTGTTCTACATATGTATCATGTAAATATTAGGTGAATGTTCTTAAGTGTACACGTAAGTATTGCATAAGTCCTGAGTTCTACATGAGACTCCAAGAAGTACTGAAAGTACTGAGAAGAAGTACTGAAAGACTAACGTGAACTCAGTCTCTCTCCCTCTCCATCAAGCCCGTCCAGCTCTTCACTTTCACACAGGCCGTCTGCCAGTGAACATTTACGCAAACCTGCCAAGCACTTTTCTTGCTGCCGGTCGTGGATGACCCTAAAGGTCATTCGGTGTAGCAGGCTTGTCCTTTTTCAATAGCGGCATTCTCGCCACCTCTGACCTCAGCCAGCAGGATGTTCAGCGCTTTCCCAGTCTGATGAAAGGCCCACACCAGGAGATGCTCCATCACCGCTCTAATCACTGTGGCACCAAACCTTTTTGGCTTATGCTAGCTTGAGGCTTTGTCAGGGCTAATAGTTAGTGCTCTTTTAGAAGAGTCCATAAATATATTCTATTGACCCAATAAATATAGTAGTTGCCGTCACAACACTAATGAAGTATTGCTTGTTCACTGGAGCGTGACTAAATCTGCCCCAGCATTCTGCTGCTCCTCCTCCTTTATAAGCCTCAAAATGCCTCTTATTCTCTTTTCTTTTTTCAGTCTTTTTCCTAAATGTATCCCAAGCCACTGCTGTCCTCTCTTCAGACCCTCTCTCTCTCCCTCTCTATCTCTCTCACTTCCTGCATTTTAAATAAGAAACACCAATCATTATTTCTCTCTTTTTCTTCATACACCATTAACTCCATCTTTGCTGGAAGAAAAAATAGCTGTGTGTGTGTTCCATTCAGTACGAGATGGCAAAAGCTCAACGAGTTCTCATCCACTAAATTTTTGTACAATGTATAACAAAACACTCAAACACACACACACACACACACACACACACGTAGAGGGTAGCTATTATCATACACACAGAGGAATGCAAGCCTACTGGATATATACTCTTCTCACACAAACTGAGATAGACACGTGCATCCATGGCTAATTCGTTCTCTTCTCTCTAACCTACTTTCCCTAATTGCTCTCTCCTCCAGTTCAGAGCACCGAGTGTGTACTGCACTTTATGCATAGCTAGCGGGCTAGACTGCACTGTTATATGCTCTTCGGGATGGCTTAGGGTCTCAGGAAAGACCATTAGATGCACTAAACCCTATGTTACTGCCAACAGTCCCGAGACCTCATTTTAACTTATGTCAAGACTCTACTTAATTTGACAACTTACTAAGACAAGGATGCATAGTGATGGCAGTAAAGTGTTAGAATTGTAGATTTGCTGCAACTCAAAAGGAAAAAAAGCTTGATACAGCATCTTCTAAAAAGGCCTTTTCAACCAGAGAGCAGATTGTCTGCAGACTGCCCCCATCTGCAGACTGCCCCACATCTGCAGACTGCTGTCCCTGTCTGCTCACTGCTGTAAGAAATGATGAGCAGGGACACAGACAGAGAGGAATGAGTCTGGGCAGTGGGGACACAGACAGAGAGGAATGAGTCTGGGCGGTGTGGACACAGAGAGGAATGAGTCTGGGCGGTGGGGACACAGACAGAGAGGAATGAGTCTGGGCGGTGGGGACACAGACAGAGAGGAATGAGTCTGGGCGGTGGGGACACAGACAGAGAGGAATGAGTCTGGGCGGTGGGGACACAGACAGAGAGGAATGAGTCTGGGCGGTGGGGACACAGACAGAGAGGAATGAGTCTGGGCGGTGGGGACACAGACAGAGAGGAATGAGTCTGGGCGGTGGGGACACAGACAGAGAGGAATGAGTCTGGGCGGTGGGGACACAGACAGAGAGGAATGAGTCTGGGCGGTGGGGACACAGAGAGGAATGAGTCTGGGCGGTGGGGACACAGACAGAGAGGAATGAGTCTGGGCGGTGGGGACACAGACAGAGAGGAATGAGTCTGGGCGGTGGGGAACATGCTGCAGACAGAAACCAGCTGGTACCGCAATCTTAATACCACAGTTCACAGATGCTGTGATTGACTTGCCCCATTCCTCCATGTATTTTGTCCAGAGTACACACAAAAATGTAAACACACGTTTATGCGCATGTGTGTGTGTGTGTGCGCACATACATGTACACACACTCTCACACGCAAACACATACATATGGCTTGGCATGTTTGTGTAAATGTTCTCTGGCAAAAGGTCTTTGTGAATCAGCTGTCTTCTCTCTCTCTCTCTCACTCACTCACACACACACACACACACACACACACACACACACACACACAACCAAACGTATCAAGTCTTATCTCAGGAAAGACAATGAAGCCACCATAGAGACACCAAGAAAGACCCATACATTAACTGGAAATATCGTTCTCTCCCTTATGCTAACTATAAGCTTAAGTACTAATGTAACAAATGTTGCTCCACCTCTAAGACATCAAACCCTGTAGTTTCAGTACCACTCGTGCTCATTTCAACTTCTCATAATAGTCACGGTTTATATCACTACATTGTCTCTTCGTATGCGATATTAACAGTTAATAACAACGTTACTGAATTTATTAAACTAGTGTCAGTATAACAACAAGGCCTTTGAGATGCATAATGCCATAAAAGACCCTAACCCTAGTCTTTTATGACTGATGATCTGCATATTTTTATGATCTGCATTTTTCTGGTTCTTTATACCAGCTTTCTGTGTGATTCTGCGCTCAACGAGATCCTCTGGTCTCTTAGCGATCCCACGCAAAGGCGAGTGAAAGGAAACACGGACACTTAACCGAATAAAGAAAAGTAACTTTTAAAGCGTCTCGTCCCGCCAGCTCTGCTCACGTGACGCCGTGTTGGGCTGAACTGTTCATCTTTTGTAAGTGAGCGCACCTTTGAGGTTTTCCTTTTGCACTCAGCGAGACAAGTAACCGCTCATGGGGACTGAGCCACACCAGCGTTGCTCTCAAAAAGAAAGAAAGAAAGAAAGAAAGAAAGAAAGAAAAAAAAAATGGGAGAGCTACACTCTCTCTACACTCTGACCCTTTGACTTAGTTTGCCTAAACACTCCATTCGAGTTAAGACGGAGTGAACACAGCCAAAAGCATTATTCACACAAGCCCCATCGCATTCGCTCTCTTACACACACATGTTGCCATTATGTTCAGTGTGTGAAGTACCTTAAAAAAGCTTCTTTGTGTTTGTTCATCAAAACGCCCACACGAGAACTACAATTTCACGAGTCTTTGGAGAGAGCTTACGGGCAGCTTCAGAGATAAACTAATCCCAAACTACAGTAGGCTACCAGGGCATACAAATGCACTGGTGTTTATCACTAGTCAAATGTGTAAAATGTGTCATATTCATTAATTGGAGTGATTTTATATCAGGGCAGTTTAGAATTGAATGTGATTAAGGTTATTTCAAAAACTGAATCTCAGCAGCAAAACCACAGATGGTGGTGATTACAGACCTAAAAGTTTTAAACCTTGTCCTTACAATAAAAGGGTTGGCGGGACTGACCTGAACTTTCTCTCCTTCTCTCATAGTCTCGAACAAATCTGGCCCAAACGCCAGTAATCGCCTAACGTCATTATATACCGCATTCTCTCAATGTGTTTAATGGAGTACTTAATTTTGACTTGTGTCTTCCTTAATGTCTCACAATATAAATAAAAATACACTTTTCTCTAAGCAAAAACGTAAACTTAATCAAAACATAGAAACGTAACGCATGTAAATTTGTTTATTGATTTCGTAGAATCGATGTTTGGGGAGCGAAAATCAAAATATGGATAACAATATGCCATAGGCTTCTCTAAAAAATGTAAACTATTTTTAGAATTTCCCATAATAGTTTTTCATTGCAATTCGCTTTCGCGAAGCAGAGGTCGGAAATTAGCCTGCAATATGGCACAACAGAAAACTCCAACACGGTTTCTTCGTTACTTCTTATGGGGAAAACGAACCGAACTTTTTAAAACTTACTCGATCACTCGGTCCACGTCCACACACAGTAACAGCACTCAGAAAACGTATGTCCGTGAGTTATTTTCCGACATCCAATCTCTGCTTACCCTGATCGCGCTGGGTCTTTGTTTCCACAAAAACCAACTAGTTTGATCTTGTCCCCTTAGGGCCACATTTAAACCAGTCACCTAGTGACATCACATGCCACGTGTCCAGGTTCCTATTGATGTTCTAAGAACATGAGCGCAACTTTGGGATTATCACACGAACTACCTAGCGAATGCGACTGGTGCACGCCACATCTTATTTTATTTTCATGTGTTTAATGTATTTTTCTTTTTATATACTTGTAACAACCCGCTTACATATGCCACCAGACCGACACTGAAGTGGCTATCCCATTTATCTTGTGTTATTATCTGTATATGACAGGTTGTCTATTATTCATGAGTGTGACTAAGAAACCTAACAGAAGCTTGATGACATGAATCATATTTGGAGCACACACTGTGTGAGCATAGCATTAAACCAGGTGACTGGACTTGACTGATAAGGAAGACCACGGTGATGATTCTCCCTGCTTTTGGATTTAAAAGTTCCACACAGGTTTGGCTGGAACCTGTCTCCTAAGATTTACAAAATATAATGTATATAATTATTCACATTAAAAGCAAAATATATGTGCAGTTGCTTTGAAAAAGTACAACAATTGACACTCAAGTATCATGTAAGATGCCCATAACGTAGTTTCTGTACCTTAATAAAATATTCTTGATGAAAAGCTGTTTTTATCCCTTTAATAAATGTTATCATATATTTTAATTCTTCTGAGGAAAACCTGTGTGACTCTGAGAGGGAATTACCTGCTCTCAGGCAGAAGCCTGTCGTATCTGAAGAAAGCAAAATACTCTGGCAAAACCAGTCATGTTTATTCACAGTTTGAAGTGTCATTCTGTGGAATCATGTATTACTCTAGAAAACAAGCAACCAGAGTCAGAAAAGATGAAGTAAACAACGACTCTCATTTGTACGAAAAAGACAGAATAGGGCACAAAGAGAAAAAAAGGCAGGAAGGAATAGTGTGTGTTCTGAGTGCATGTGTGGGTGGTGTAGAACTCACACAGTCAGTACTGAAATTACATCGCATATACCACATTCAACAAAAATCAAATATACTACTTTGAGTTATTTAGCATTAGCTGATATGTTCCCAATATTTTATTTAATCTCTCCGCTCATCATTGTGCAGTTAATAGCGTTTCAGACTTTCACAATTAATGTATTCTTTGCAAAGAAATGGCTACAAGTTGGTCTATTAAGCTTGCTTTAACTTAACCAATAAAATTGATTGATTAATCAGTAGAACATATTAATTAATCCACAATTACGTAAGGCTATTCATTAAGGCTAGCAATTGTGCTTGTGTGATGAACATGGTAGCTCTTCAAAGAGTATTGGCTTTGAATAGAAGACATAATTTAAGAAGATGACGTAATACACGAAGCCATGTAGCCTGAATGAAGAATGTTGCCCTTAGCTCCACGATGCAGTTACTGACCGCCCTCCGATTTTATGCCACAGGTGTGTTTCTGCAGACTGTTGGTGATGCACACAGACTAAGCAAAGCTGCAGTATCTAAACGGGGCAGTCATGGGCTGGTGGTTAGGGAACTGGTCTTGTGACCGGAGAGTCGTGGGTTCGATCCCCAAACCCGAGGCCATGACTGAGGTGCCCCTGAGCAAGGCACCTTAACCCTCAATTGCTCACTTGTATAAAAAAAAAGAGATAAAAATGTAAGTCACTCTGGATAAGGGCATCTGCCAAATGCCGTAAATGTGTGCAAGCTGTTACCAAAGCATTGCTTCACCATGCAGCAACATACATCAAATCTCCAAGGACTAGGGATGTATTACATGGAGCTAAAATTGGTTTTATGCAATTGTAAACATTCCTGGAGTTATTGGTGCAGTGGACGGCACTCTGATCCCCATACACACTCCCAGCCTCTTGAGCCCAATCTACATCTGCCGTAAAGGCTTCTCTGCTTTGAATATCCAAGTAATATGCAACCACCAAGGCCTCTTTATGGACATTGTGGCCAAGTGGCCTGGGAGTACTCATGACTCCTTCATCTGGGCCAATTCTGGAGTGTGTCAGATGGCTAGGGACGGTGCATTTGATGGTGGACATGCACTAGCGTGACATTTGGGAAAACCAGGACACCTTGGAGTCGGTGCCGGGATGGGGGGACATTTCCTCACTTAAAAAAAAAGACCTGGGACACCCGGGACAGGATGTGAAATACGGACTAATACGGATAATGGGAATAATCCCTGGTATTCCCAGGGAGGGTGTTATAGGCGGTTCGTGGCGGACGCTTCGCCGTGGGTGGTCACCTCCCAGACGCAGGACTGAGCGCGTCGGATCCGCCCATCGTCGTGGGTTCGGGGCACTCGGTCCTGTTGGCACCCCGGGACGGGTAGTGCCCTTGGAGGGGGCGTCTGTCACGTTGAGGACCCCGGCCCCTCCCTTTTGAGCGTGTGTCTACGTTGTCCACGTGTACTCGTCTGCGTCTGTGGATATCTGTGGGTGCGGTTATGTCTTGTGAATATCCGTTTCACCTGTGCATCGTCTCGTAATCACGCGGGGCTAATGTGGTTTGTCTATTTAATGTGCGCTCGCGCAGTGTCCTGTGCTCGTCGTTGTCTGAGTCTACACGTTTCGTGTTAAGTGTATCTGTTTCTCGCGCATCAGTAAAGTGACGTTTGCTGTAACTGGAGGATTCTGTGTCTCGTCCTTCACTCCGCACCCACCGTCACAGTTCTACTCATTTTTTTTCTTATACTTGAAATTTCAACACTTATTATTAGTTGTTAGTTTTTATGATTGTCATTTTGCCAATTAATAAAATTTATGTCAATTGGAGGTTGGCTTTGTTGTTCGTAAATTTGTTCGTAAGATTGTTATTGGGAAACGCACCCCAGATCAGTTCGGAAACACAGCCAATATCACTAGTTCTTTTTTCAGAAAGTCTTAGCTTACATGTAAGCTACATGGATACCCTGTATCCACATGTATAGGCGATCCATTATACAGGCTTGTAGGCACTGCGCAAACACACGGATCCATCTGTTTATCTGCAGAAAGCCACACAAAAGCCGTTTAGTATACTTTCACTGGGGTACGTGGCTTTGGAATGGATTAGGACCATTATCAATTACACTGTCTGGCACATTCAAGGACAATACTCTTACAGAGTACACACGTCCATGCATGCCATAAATACTGTAAGCTATATCTTAATTACAATCCCCAAAAAGTTGGCTTTAAAAGAGAAGTAGAGTGTTTGGGTTGTTCTCCAACAGATTCCAGAAATTTCATTAACTCAAAATAACAAGGAAAAAATAATTAAGTCACAAGCAGCTCCATAATAAAGCATTATAAGGCCAGATTCACATTTCCATAGTAACACACATCATAAGGCCAGATTCACATTTCCATAGTAACACACATCATAAGGCCAGATTCACATTTCCATAGTAACACACATCATAAGGCCAGATTCATAGCGCAAGTATGGCTGATTTGGCACCAGCAATTAAATACAGTGTATTTTGGAGAAACTCTTATTTGAAAGAGTATTGTAGCGTCGGGGGACGTTGGTCTATGTTATGAGTAGTGATATGACATGTGTTAGTAGGGGTGGGAGGCGATAAAAAAAATTAATCGAATTAATCGGAAGCTTTGTAATTAATCGAAATTAATCGCATTTTAATCGTATTTCAGTATTTAACATGAGAAATATTAATTTAAGTTTGAATGATGAATGAATCAATGAACATAATCATAAACTTCAACATCTTGTTTATTTTTCCACCAGTCTACTACACAGACCAATAGATGAGTGCAGAAAACAGTTCAGAACACTGGAAATTCTGACCAAAAATGTTTTTTAATTTTGGGAGTTTCGCTCAGGATATTGGAAAATTGAAGTAAATCAGAAGATGTTTTTTAATACCATTTTAGATGGTATATTTTTCTTTAATTTCCCAGGCCTCTGCCACAGGCATCTCCATAGTGCCTAGAAGTGGTCTTCTGCATGCTCAAAGCAAATGACTGGTTCTTCATCATCTATAGATTCATCATCTATAATATGAGCTGTCACACCAAGATCATTCTTGTTGCTAACAGAGGTCCCGTGATTCCCAGTCAGAGCCACATTTGTGGCGCTCTTCACAATAACCTGTTTTACTTCCCTTTCCTCATCATACAGCTGCTGGATTTTCTTTGACATTGTCTTTCTGGACGGCAGTTCGTAACTTACATCAGTTGACACAATGTACAGCGCTTAAGTCGAAACAAGGCTGTGACTCCGCCACATAAAGGAGACCCATGGGATCCCTATCGTTAAGTATTAATGCTTACATTCCTGGTAGGATTATATGGGTGACCCCATGGAATAAGTCCTTCAGTACCCTAGACTGTTCATTGGAATGTGGTGGGAGGAGGTGTAGCTTCCTGATGTTTCTTTGGTATTGGGGGTGGGTGTATTTCAGAATATATCACTTCCTGTTAGTTCCTAGAGGGTAAGACTTTTATTATGAATGTGAACCCTGATGTGAGGACAGGAAAAGGAAGTATGGCAGCCATCTTAAAGAGGGGAGGGTAATGTGTAAGAAGGAAGGCCTGGGGAGGCAGGCTGCGCAGCCACGAATGAGTATCGACCTTCTCACAACCTTGTCCTTGTCCTCTGGATTATCCTTCAAAAGAAGAAAGCGGATTACCCTTTTTTGTTGAAAGCCAGGAATCGCAAGGAACTGGGTGAGCTCATTCCAATTTTTCTTTTTTTTACCTTTTGGGATATTTTTAATTTTTGTATGGCTGGGCCCATGTTTTTGTTTTTTGGACTTTGGCTTGAACCATTGTGCTGCTGGGGTTGGTTTTTTGGATTTTTCTCTTTGAGGACATGATATACTCCTTTTTTATACTACTCCTTCCTTTTTTCTTTTTTGTTGTTGGGATTCAAAGGACGATACATTGACTTTTGACTGAGCTTAAATTCATTGTGGCTCTGGGTGTTTAGATGTTGCTGCAAGGGGTGAGGGCTGGGCTGGGCTGAATAAAAACTTATCATGTGCAACCTTGGTATCGTACTGGCACTTGCATGGTTTATACTCTCCTTATTGGTTCTCAGTATATTGATAGTAACAGCCAAGTTGGTTAAATCGTTACAAGGCTTAATACAGTAAATGGGAGATGAGTCATAACCATGAAACATCGTATCTTAGGACTGACGTAACCCGAGGACCTTCTGTGTGTGTATATATATATCTCAGTAGCGAACCGTGTCCATTAAACCTGGGCCCGCTCCCATCACTGCTCCCCCCCCCCCCCCCCCCCCCCCCGAAAAAAATTTGTTTCCTCTCCTAATTAACTGCAATAAAGAAAAGAAAAAAAAACTGAGATGACAGTACAGCAAAATAAGGTTCACAGCTCCGTGTTCTTCGGGAGCGGAATATGTAAACAACGCGCACGAGGACATCAAAGGAATGAATCGAAACTAGCTAGCAGTGGTACGCTAATGACAGCTAGCATCACCACAACGGGCGGAAATTATCATACAGTTAAGCCCGCCCACTAAGAGGGAAGATATGATTGGTCAATTTGGCTGTCATTTGAAACTGGTATTACACTGAATTATAACTGCAAGGCCCTCTGTAAACGAACAGCGGGCATCACAGTGCTGATAGGGGGAGACACAGGCTCACAGGCTTCCACTTAACCCCTCACCTTCCAACACAGATTGAATAGACACGGGTGAATAATTTATTTGCATCTATTTTTGTAATTGTTTAGATGTCGATTGTCAAATTGTAAGTAGATAAAATAAAATTGGATAAATTATATTATATATATTTATGTTTTAAGAATATTTTTAGGCCCTCTGAGAGGGCGTAGAGGGCCCTGACGGTTCCCCACTGATATGTTGGGTGATATGTATGTATATATATATATATGCATCACAAAACTAAATGAAAATGTACGGAGTTCCTCAGTAATCGCGAGAGGCAGCTGACTTATCCCCATGGTTTGTAAATCTCTCGCTCCACTCCCAGGCTGCTGAATGACCTCTCTGTGACCTCTCTGTAAGCTCATCCTCTGCTAACGTGGCCTAGAAAACAGACCAGCATTCTCAACAGTTCTCAACAGATATACAAATACTACAATTTAATTTCAAAGGATATATACAGAAGAGAACACATGACAAATGAAGATAACATTAAGTGATGAAGATAACAATGACCAACAAATGTGTGTCAGGAAGTGAGGTATTCTTTCCTCGGGGGGGTTCAAACATTAGTTGTATATGTGCCAGGTGGATTGTCAACTGCACAAAATGTCATTAGATTATGTCTGAACAAGCCATTCAATAGAGTCGAGCTTGAAAACAGCAAGCAACACACCAGATATATGAATGTAATTATTTTTAAAAACCCACTTTCTACAAAGGCACTGTGTGCAGCTCTATCTGCTGATATTCGTACTACTGTACCTGAGAGCACATTCACACGAACACAGGCACCACAGCCAGTACTGGCATTATAAACCATATATGGCTAAAATAATTACAATCAGACCACAGCAGTAGTGACTGCTTTGCTTTGTAGGAAGGATGAAGTTTTAAATTGTCAATGTCAGACCTTACAGAAACAATAGCAAAGCTTGATGTACACATCTAACCTTCATATTTTAAGATATTACAAATGCCATTATGTTGTATGCTCTGTCCTGCTGAAAGCTCATACTACAGATGACATGTCATAAGCTTTTTGTAAATGTTGTAAATGTCTTTGATATATTAAATTAATGATATCG
This sequence comes from Brachyhypopomus gauderio, assembly GCF_052324685.1. Taxonomy (NCBI): domain Eukaryota; kingdom Metazoa; phylum Chordata; class Actinopteri; order Gymnotiformes; family Hypopomidae; genus Brachyhypopomus; species Brachyhypopomus gauderio. The sequence continues at coordinate 1,329,010 of NC_135211.1, read as the reverse complement.
CCACTGCTATAATGGATCTGTCTGTAATGCATGGGGAAGAATTCTCTCACACACAACATTAAGGCAAATGTGTCAATGCTGTCTCTAAAACTGCTGTAATGATGCATTATCAGGAGAACCTGGAGTCATTTCATAGATTTGGCAGATTAACTGCAGTAATATATTTTCCTCTGCTGTGGGAAAAAAAACTGGAATGTTCACCATAAATCCACAACAAAAGCATTTTCAGTCATAGCGCTAACCTCTTCAAAACAAATCACTGTAAAAGGACAGACATCACCTGGAGTACTTAACCGAGTCTCCTGAACCTCACAACCACTATCGGCTGTCATTCAACCAGCAGGTGATACAGTCCCTTCTCTGCTGATTTTCTCTGAACCCCAAGCAGAGAACAAGTGTAGCTTCATACCATGCCATATTGATCATCTACATAGACTGTCAAAAAGAATAAAGAAAAATTAACCCATGATACAACTTGGCATGTTATCAGAAGAGATACAGCACCACTTTACAACAATAATATAGTTATAAAAGATTTATAAATAAGCCCTAACAATACAATAACAATAAAAGGCAATCAGTATCTTGTCCTATAGAATGTGAATTTAATATCTCCCTAACCTGTATCTGAAAAATCTTTTTGTGGCACTGAGATGAGACTTTCAACTGAAAATAAATGTACAACAGTTTCTTTTTTTACTTTTTGAAGGTGTATATGTAAACATTCAAAAGAGCTAACCATGAGAAAAGACAAAATATATTTGTTTATGGACATAGAACAAAAAAGAATAAAACAGAATGAATACATTATAAATTACTGCAGTAAAAATAGTGGCTGAGTCCAAAGAACGTTTTCTTTTGACAATTTACCAAAATCCATTCATTGTAAATTAAATATTTCAATAATGAATTGCTTGGTTTCAAACCCAATTTAATTTGAACAGATTACGGAGAATAAATATCAACTTTAAATAGTTGGTGCATTAACACGCTCAATCAATCAGAATAATAAACACTTTGGGTTATAAAATGACCTTTCAGAATAAAACAACAGCAGGGAGTTGTGAACAACAAAATCAAAGCTGTATTATGAAGAAACAAAAATCAAATATACAGTGTTTTATATAATACAATAAGTCAAATACACACAACTGTTTTAACTACATATTATATAAACATCTATTTACTTTTAAAAAGTAACAGGAAATAAGCAAATGTAATACACAACAGGTAGTCTGGAAATCCAAAAACATTAAGAGTGGAAAGAAGGCAATAACAGCTCCGACCGAAACCTACCAACATACATTTACAGTACCAAAAATTCTTGTTAGAAGCAAACCTTTGTAGACAAAAAAAATTCAAAGACAGAAGCTACACCCTCTTATGGAACAGCTACCATAGTCAAAAGCTTTCTTGATTCACCCAAATTTTTTTCAGTGCAGCGAAAGCTCAAAACGAGGGCCCCGTTTGCTAATGGAAGCCTCGAGCGCGCCTCTTTGAGTAAACAAACTCTGTCAATGTCTTTAAATGTCTGAAATGTCCTTTTGCTCTACAGTGGGGTCCCTACCACTAACCAATAAAGCAATAATGACGACTGCTAGTTACAGCATATCTTACTGTTTATACTAGCCTCATTACAAACAACAACAACAAATTAAATTGAAATGGAGATTCTTGGTCATATGACCAACACTGCGAGCTCTCCTGCTCACATCAGTCCCCTTCAGTCGTGCTCTGGGTGCCTTTCAACACACTCTGTTACTGTGCCACTTTGTAAAAGCAGCTCCGATCAGTGAATGCAGTAATGAAAAGGGCCCCCACCTTTCTGCATGCATTCTGACACACACAAATAAACATTTTTGGCAGTGTAACGGACGTACATTTAGTCATGTTGATCAGCGGGGCTTTAGTCTGGGATTCTAATGCCTGTGGACCATGTATGGTGGTCTGTTAATAACATGCGTATGTGTGGGGTGATCTGTTCATTATGTGTGGGCTGCAGGTCTGTTAATAACATGTGTATGGGTGGGTTGGTCTGTTAACGTGTGTATGGGTGGGGTGGTCTATTAATGTGTGTATGTGTGAGGTGGTCTCAACTTGTGTATGTGAGGGGTGATCTGTTCATACCGTGTGTATGTGTGGGGTGGTCTGTTAACGTGTGTATGTGAGGGATGGTCTGTCAACATCTGTATGTGTGAGGTGGTCTGTCAACGTCTGAATGTGTGGGGTGGTCTGTTAACGTGTGTATGTGTGAGATGGTCTGTTAACGTCTGTATGTGTGGGTTGGTCTGTTAACATGTGTATTTGTGGGGTGGTCTGTTAATGTGTGTATGTATGGGTTGGTCTGTTAACATGTGTATGTGTGGGGTGGTCTGTTACCATGTGTGTGTGGGGTGGTCTGTTACCATGTGTGTGTGGGGTGGTCTGTTACCATGTGTGTGTGGGGTGGTCTGTTACCATGTGTGTGTGGGGTGGTCTGTTAACGTCTGTATGTGTGGGGTGGTCTGTTAACATCTGTATGTGTGAGGTGGTCTGTTAACGTGTGTATGGGTGGGGTGGTCTATTAATGTGTGTATGTGTGAGGTGGTCTCAACTTGTGTATGTGAGGGGTGATCTGTTCATACCGTGTGTATGTGTGGGGTGGTCTGTTAACGTGTGTATGTGTGAGGTGGTCTGTTAACGTGTGTATATGTGAGGTGGTCTGTCAACGTCTGTATGTGTGGGGTGGTCTGTTAACGTGTGTATGTGTGAAATGGTCTGTTAACGTGTGTGTATGTGTGAAATGGTCTGTTAACGTCTGTATGTGTGGGTTGGTCTGTTAACATGTGTATGTGTGGGGTGGTCTGTTAATGTGTGTATGTATGAGATGGTCTCTTAACACCTGTATGTGTGGGTTGGTCTGTTAACATGTGTATGTATGGGGTGGTCTGTTAATGTGTGTATGGGTGGGGTGGTCTATTAATGTGTGTATCTGTGGGGTGGTCTGTTAACGTGTGTATGGGTGGGGTGGTCTATTAATGTGTGTATGTGTGAGGTGGTCTCAACTTGTGTATGTGAGGGGTGATCTGTTCATACCGTGTGTATGTGTGGGGTGGTCTGTTAACGTGTGTATGTGTGAGGTGGTCTGTTAACGTGTGTATATGTGAGGTGGTCTGTCAACGTCTGTATGTGTGGGGTGGTCTGTTAACGTGTGTATGTGTGAAATGGTCTGTTAACGTGTGTGTATGTGTGAAATGGTCTGTTAACGTCTGTATGTGTGGGTTGGTCTGTTAACATGTGTATGTGTGGGGTGGTCTGTTAATGTGTGTATGTATGAGATGGTCTCTTAACACCTGTATGTGTGGGTTGGTCTGTTAACATGTGTATGTATGGGGTGGTCTGTTAATGTGTGTATGGGTGGGGTGGTCTATTAATGTGTGTATCTGTGGGGTGGTCTGTTAACGTGTATGTTTGGGGTGGTCTGTTAACGTGTGTATGTTTGGGGTGGTCTGTTAATGTGTGTATGTGTGTGGAAGTCTGTTAACGTGTGTATGTGTTGGGTGATATGTTAACGTGTGTATGTATGGGTTGGTCTGTTAACCTGTGTATGTGTGGGGTGGTCTGTTACGGTCTGTTAACGTGTGTATGTGTGGGGTGGTCTGTTAACGTGTGTATGTTTGGGGTGGTCTGTTAACGTGTGTATGTGTGAGGTGGTCTGTTAATGTGTGTAAGTGTGGGGTGGTCTGTTAATGTGTGTATGTGTGTGGTGGTCTGTTAATGTGTGTATTTGTGGGGTGGTATGTTAATGTGTGTATGTGTTGGGTGGTCTGTTAATGTGTATGTATGGGTTGGTCTGTTAACATGTGTGGGGTGGTCTGTTACCATGTGTGTGTGGGGTGGTCTGTTAATGTCTGTATGTGTGGGGTGGTCTGTCAACGTCTGTATGTGTGAGGTGGTCTGTCAATGTCTGTATGTGTGGGGTGGTCTGTTAACATGTGTATGTGTGGGGTGGTCTGTTAACATGTGTATGTGTGAGGTGGTCTGTTAACGTGTGTATGTGTGAGGTGGTCTGTTAACGTGTGTATGTGTGAGGTGGTCTGTTAACGTGTGTATGTGTGAGGTGGTCTGTTAACGTCTGTATGTGTGGGGTGGTCTGTTAACGTCTGTATGTGTGGGGTGGTCTGTTAACATGTGTATGTATGGGGTGGTCTGTTAATGTGTGTATGGGTGGGGTGGTCTATTAATGTGTGTATGTGTGGGGTGGTCTGTTAACGTGTATGTTTGGGGTGGTCTGTTAACGTGTGTATGTTTGGGGTGGTCTGTTAATGTGTGTGTGTGTGGAAGTCTGTTAACGTGTGTATGTGTTGGGTGATATGTTAACGTGTGTATGTGTTGGGTGGTCTGTTAATGTGTGTATGTATGGGTTGGTCTGTTAACCTGTGTATGTGTGGGGTGGTCTGTTACGGTCTGTTAACGTGTGTATGTGTGGGGTGGTCTGTTAACGTGTGTATGTTTGGGGTGGTCTGTTAACGTGTGTATGTGTGAGGTGGTCTGTTAATGTGTGTAAGTGTGGGGTGGTCTGTTAATGTGTGTATGTGTGTGGTGGTCTCTTAATGTGTGTATTTGTGGGGTGGTATGTTAATGTGTGTATGTGTTGGGTGGTCTGTTAATGTGTATGTATGGGTTGGTCTGTTAACATGTGTATGTGTGGGGTGGTCTGTTACCATGTGTGTGTGGGGTGGTCTATTAACGTCTGTATGTGTGGGGTGGTCTGTCAACGTCTGTATGTGTGAGGTGGTCTGTCAACGTCTGTATGTGTGGGGTGGTCTGTCAACGTCTGTATGTGTGGGGTGGTCTGTTAACATGTGTATGTGTGGGGTGGTCTGTTAACATGTGTATGTGTGAGGTGGTCTGTTAACGTGTGTATGTGTGAGGTGGTCTGTTAACGTGTGTATGTGTGAGGTGGTCTGTTAACGTGTGTATGTGTGAGGTGGTCTGTTAACGTGTGTATGTGTGGGGTGGTCTGTCAACGTCTGTATGTGTGGGGTGGTCTGTCACCGTCTGTATGTGTGAGGTGGTCTGTCAACGTCTGTATGTGTGAGGTGGTCTGTTAACGTGTGTATGTGTGAGGTGGTCTGTTAACGTGTGTATGTGTGGGGTTCAGTTCAAAATGTGCACACATGTCTGCTGTTGGGTCTGAAGGTGGTTAGGCGTTAGGAATGTGCCTACAAAGCCCTCCTGTGTACGGCAGTCAATGCTTATCGGCTTGTTTGTTGGTCTGGCACAAGGAGAGGGCTCCAGGTGCTATGAGGTGAGAGGTGAGAGGTCAGACAGCAGTCTCCTGGTCTTCGCGCTGGATCATCTGATAGTGCTGCCTGTTCCCCAGGTACGCTGCCAGCTCTGGGTCCTCTGCTTTTTCTGCACGGTGCTTAGGTGTCTCACCCTGAAAACGCAAAGTGGACGTGTTAAACACACTAAAGTGGCTCACATCCTAGATCAAAAGTTCAATGATTGAAACTTTTGTTGCTGCCTGGGAAAAAAGACAGACACTGTTTCTGTTGTTTTTTAGACAAAAAAGGCACACTACTTGTACAAGATTTGATGGCAATAAAATTGAGTTTTTACAAAAAACACAGTCTGTCCCATCAGAGTCATTTTCTGAGTAAAAACATGCTGTCTGGCAAGTTTCGAGGCTTACTGAAAATGCGTGATTCACTTTCTGGTGAAGTTTCTACTCCTCCATTATCCAGTCGTCCTGTTATTCTCCCCTGCACATCACATTTAATTAGTTCCTGCTGCTAGCCAGAAACTCTTTAGTAATGAGTCTCATCCGGCAGCCCAGAACCTGGAACCTTTGCATTCTTCTGCCACACATTGTTGCATACAGCCCCAGTCTGCCCGACTTCCTTCAACATGATCTGTGAACCACTTTAACCATTATTAAACGTAATAACCCTACATACTGGTTTCGACAAAGGTCCTAGACCTGAGCTGCCATGGTGCTTGTTGGATCCCGATGCATCCATAGCTTCCCTGGACTCCAGGACCACAGGGAGGTACTACACGGGGAGGCACTACACGGGGAGGCACTACACAGGGAGGTACTACACGGGGAGGCACTACACGGGGAGGCACTACACGGGGAGACACTACACAGGGAGGCACTACACGGGGAGGCACTACACAGGGAGACACTACACAGGGAGGCACTACACGGGGAGGCACTACACGGGGAGGCACTACACAGGGAGACACTACACAGGGAGGCACTACACGGGGAGGCACTACACGGGGAGGCACTACACAGGGAGGCACTACACAGGGAGGCACTACACAGGGAGGCACTACACAGGGAGGTACTAATGTCAAAATGTCAGCAAGAGGTACTCGTCCTGCGTGGGGCTACAGTTAATTTATTTGCTTGTTTATTTATTTTTGCCACACTTATTTTTAAATAAGAAAGTGCTCATTAGTGTTTGAGCATAAAGCAAAAAGAATAGAAAATAAGGAACATGGGAAATGTTCACAATGTCATCAAAGAAAAAAAATGTTTCATTCTGATGGAGGAGAAACGTTCAACGTTATGGTGAGAGTTCTGATAGAAGAACCTCTCAGAACACAATTTTGCCCATATTGTCTTATTAGACTTTTTCACTGTATTAAACTGTAACTCAAAAAGACCTTGAGGGTAGAAAAAAATATATAGACCAACACAACAATGGCAAGACATGAAAACATGGGAAATGTTCATTAGTCTGAGTGCAAGAAGAGACAGATAGCAAAAATGAATGAGACAAAGAGGAGATGAAAAGAGAGAGAAAGCCTTCCAGAGAACAGGGGGACAGCAAGAATAATCTCTTGCTGGGTAGAGCAGATAAAAAAGAGAGACAGTAATGATGTAGTTTTAATGATTTGATGTGGTAATGAATAGTTCCACAAGAACCACTGCTGTGTATGGTAAAGCCATTTGAAGGCGGGATTGGGAGGGAAGGTGAATGAGACAGCCAGAGATGGCCAGTCATGCCCAGGGGAAAAAAAGAGCTGTTGGGGCAAGCAAAGGAATGTGATGCTAGCTGTTAGCTGTCATGTGGAGCTGACTCAGAGAGCCACCAGCTCTGATCAAAGCCCTCACTGTGGGAAAACGTTGGCATCAGCACCACTGCGTTCGCCACCAGTGACGCATGTAGGAAAGTGGACAATTAGACAATCGCTTCAATCAAGGCCTGTAGACTAGGCTTGCTTAGTTCCTCAGGTTATATAAAGTGTAGCTATGGAAAATCAGTCACATTTGAATGAGACAGCATGTCTTATTTTACGATAAGTGGTGTTGCGTTGTGGGTGGGTGTGGGTGATGGTGCTGCTAAGATGGATGTGGAGTCTCTCACCTGTAAGTCTGTTTTCATAAGCGACGCTCCTGCCTCCACCAGGTAATGGCAGATGGTCCTCTGGCACAGTGAAGCCGCTGTGTGCAACACGGTCTCCCCACTGCAAGAGACAAAGAACGGCCAGAGAGGTTGGCTACACAGCCATGAGGATCACTGCCATAGAGAGAAGAGAGAGACAGGCTCTGTGGCGAGAGAAGAGAGAGAGACAGGCTCTGTGGCGAGAGAAGAGAGAGAGACAGGTTCTGTGGCGAGAGAAGAGAGAGAGACAGGCTCTGTGGCGAGAGAAGAGAGAGAGACAGGCTCTGTGGCGAGAGAAGAGAGAGAGACAGGCTCTGTGGCGAGAGAAGAGAGAGAGACAGGCTCTGTGGCGAGAGAAGAGAGAGAGACAGGTTCTGTGGCGAGAGAAGAGAGAGAGACAGGCTCTGTGGCGAGAGAAGAGAGAGAGACAGGCTCTGTGGCGAGAGAAAAGAGAGAGACAGGCTCTGTGGCGAGAGAAGAGAGAGAGACAGGCTCTGTGGCGAGAGAAGAGAGAGAGACAGGCTCTGTGGCGAGAGAAGAGAGAGGGCGAGAGAAGAGAGAGAGACAGGCTCTGTGGCGAGAGAAGAGAGAGACAGGCTCTGTGGCGAGAGAAGAGAGAGAGACAGGCTCTGTGGCGAGAGAAGAGAGAGAGACAGGCTCTGTGGCGAGAGAAGAGAGAGAGACAGGCTCTGTGGCGAGAGAAGAGAGAGAGACAGGCTCTGTGGCGAGAGAAGAGAGAGAGACAGGTTCTGTGGCGATAGAAGAGAGAGAGACAGGCTCTGTGGCGAGAGAAGAGAGAGAGACAGGCTCTGTGGCGAGAGAAGAGAGAGAGACAGGCTCTGTGGCGAGAGAAGAGAGAGAGACAGGCTCTGTGGCGAGAGAAGAGAGAGAGACAGGCTCTGTGGCGAGAGAAGAGAGAGAGACAGGCTCTGTGGCGAGAGAAGAGAGAGAGACAGGCTCTGTGGCGAGAGAAGAGAGAGAGACAGGCTCTGTGGCGATAGAAGAGAGAGAGACAGGTTCTGTGGCGAGAGAAGAGAGAGAGACAGGCTATGTGGCGATAGAAGAGAGAGAGACAGGCTATGTGGCGAGAGAGCAGCACGCCAACGCCAGAACGCTCAAAATCGAAGCGGCAAACAGAACCTTAACAAATGAGAGGATGAAACCAAAACATGAACTTCTTACTTTTCTGTCTCTGCCACATCCAATATGTCAGTGGGGGCTGTTGTAGACGAGAAAATCAACAAAACAAAGTGTTGTTAGTAAGTAGTAAACATGGTGTCCACATGGTAACAGAGGATTTGTGTAGAAGTAACTGTAAATATTCAGCTAGGGGAAAAGAGGAGCAGACATAAAACTACCTTAAGAGGCACTATTTACAAACAACATGGGCTGCTTAGAACACTAAGAAGGGACAGAGATAGAGAAAAAGAGAGAAAGAGAAAGAGAGAGCTCCCTGTATGCCATGGAATGCAGGGGGTCTTTTAAAACCAAAATGTCAAAATTTGAAATTTTACAGATACAAAAAAATACCAAAAAACAAACTTGCCATTATAATTTCAAAGTGAGTGGTTATAATGTTTCACTATTTAAAACCAAAGCCATATTTAAGAGTGTGATAATTCAGGATAGCATCTTAATTATGTGAAATTCTATAATTCAATAAATGGCCAGTTAAAACATTCAAAACATAAAAAAACATTTATACAATAAATATTATTTAAACATTTCAGAATTTTACAGAAAATTTATAAAACCTGAATTATATATAGTATTAATTATTCATAGTCAGGAAGTTAAACTATGAACAGTCTACAATTGGGAATGCGGTCATTGTATTTGGGAACCTATGGGCAGAATACATACAGGCATGGTGCAGTGCACAGAATACATACAGGCATGGTGCAGTGCACAGTATGAAAGACATATCTTGTGCATAACTGCAGTTTAGCAATAAAAAAACAACACATTATGGCACACAACAGGTTTGACTTTGACAAAAGAAAATGGTTTTCTCAATAAGTTCTAACCTTCTCTGCTTCAATGTGCAATAAGGAAGTTTAGATTGCAGCAGTCAAGTTAATTGATCCTTCATGTGAAAAACAACACAAAGCCACAAAGGTCACTGTAATGCTGACATCCAACACTGCGGAGTTGTCGAGAGGGTTGGGAATACTGGACTGTTGGAGTATCATTCCAGGCAGGAAAGTCCTCACTGTGTATCCTTGTAGACCATGGGGGTGTGGAAGAGACTGATCAGGGCAGGCAGGGGTTAGTGGGGGAGGAGGACATCTCACCATTATCAATGATGTATCTGACAATCTCCTTGCTGGCCACATGCACGGCGTGGTGCAGGAGTGTGTGACCTGCTGAGTCCTGCACACACAGGTCAGCTCCCTGCTTCTGTAGCTCCTTCAGCTTGGGAGACAAGACAGTTAGATGTCCACTATTGTCGCAGATGCAGGGAAAGAACAGGGGGACATAATGGCTGCTAGCAGTTAACTCGGCAAATGAAAGCAAAGGGTTAAACTTAAAACTGTTAATTTACAATTTATTCACAATTTATATAAATGGCAATGACAAACATACCATAGAGTCCTCCTCTGCACCACTGACCACTTTATTCAATATCTGACTCTTTATCTATTTACGAATATCTGACTATATCAGTCTTGCTCATTTCTGTGTTGATACCATAGACTATATATACAATGGACAGTACATCAACATTAACTCCAGTAATTGATTTTGAAGGTACTAAAATGGCTGACAAAAAAGCCATCTTGGGTGCGTTGCACAGCAGATAAAAGTTGGAGTCTGAGCATGCGCAGTACAGACTGTAGGCTAAACAGTATGTCTACCCATACCTTGGCCAACAATTGATGTGTTAAGTGCTTCAGCACCATTTTGACAAACTACCTAGCTATTAATGTAGCTATCTAGAAGGCAAGCTAACTAGCTAGCTACTTTGTTTGCTAACATTTGGGAACGCTAGCAGGCTGGCTACCTTAGCAAACTGAAAAAATCTTGACTCCAAGACAATCCTTTACCTAACGTGGGGAACCATCAGGGCCCTATGCCCTCTCAGAGGGCCTAAAATATTCTTAAAATATAAATATAAATAATTTATCCAATTTTTTAATCTACTTACCATTTGACAATCGACATCTAAACAATTACAAAAATATATGCAAATAAATTATTCAACCGTGTCTATTCAATCTGTGTTGGAAGGTGAGAGGTTAAGTGGAAGCCTGTGAGCCTGTGTCTCCCCCTATCAGGACTACGGTTGCCACCTGTCCCGGTTTTCACGTCGCTGTCCCGGTTTTCCTTCGTTTTAATATTTGGTCCCGGCAAAAAAAAAAATAATTTAATGTCCCGGTTTTCACTAAGTTAGTTCAAACAAAACGACTATTTAGACTGTTTCTGCACACTTTAAATCCATATTTTTTTCTCGCTGTGTCCGGTAACACTTTACGTTCGCCACCCCCCCCCCCCCCATCAACAATTTACGTTCGCGTATGACAGGGTGTCCTTGTTTTTTGTCAGGCCTAGGTGGCAACCCTAATCAGGACTTTGATGCCCACTGTTCGTTTATAGAGGGCCAGGCAGTTATAATTCAGCGCAATACCAGTTTCAAATGACAGTAAAATTGCCCAATCATATCTTTCCTCTTAGTGGGCGGGTTTAACTGTATGATAATTTCCGCCCGCTGTGGCGACGCTAGCTGTCGTTAGCGTACCACCGCTAGCTAGTTTCGGTTCATTTCTTTGATGCCCTCGTGCGCGTTGTTTACATATTCCGCTTCCGAGGAACACGGAGCTGTGAACCTTATTTTGTTCGAACCTTATTTTGCGTAAGAAGTTGTCTAGTACAGATATTATTGTTTATTGTGTTTCTAAAGCTCTACTGTCGTCTCAGATTTTATTTTTTATTTATTGCAGTTAATTAGGAAAGGGGGGGGGGGGAGCATTCTAGTTTAATAAACAGCACCAAAGCTTATCAAGTAGATACTTAACACTATGTATTCACTAAAATGTTGAATTGAAGGAAATATGACATCAGCCCCTGCATTTTTAACCATTTTGTACCATGTTCTGATTAAATTCTAGGATAACCAGCGCTTCACAGCAGTTTTATGAGGTGCAACTGCCCTGATACACCTACATCTTTATATAATAACCACTGACTAAGAAATGTTTCTTTATTAAAAGCACCTTGTAGGCGTACAGTTGTAGACTAAAGTAATCTGTTTCCATGCACAGTTTGTTAGCCATACTCCAAAATTCAACACTCATTTTCCTCTACCCTTTATAGCTCATCACTTCATGTCACATATCTGCCCTCTATAGGTCCTACAGACAAGTGAGCTACACCAGGTCAGCTGTGTATCATCTTGCTCGGCCCGAACAAGCCTGTCCCTACTGGAACAAGCCTGTCCCTACTGGAACAAGCCTGTCCCTACTGGTTAAAGGGTGATCTGTGTGGAAGCAGACACAGCACTGCTGAAAGAATTATGATGAATTTGGAAGACATTCCAAAGCCTTTCTGATGGGGCACTATGTGTACTCCTTACAGTGGTAATTGTGGGCACATGGCTTGGTGTTTGTGTGTGTTCGGGGGTCGATGTACATCTCGTGTTGGTGCAGGTCATTTATTACAAGCCTCTGGAAAGGAGTACAAAATTGAAGTGCTCTAGTGAGGACCCCTCACTTTCTGATGAGCTCTGATTTGGGCTAAAGGTTCATGAGTTATCACAAGCAGCAGGATAGCAGTCATGATGAGCCGAGATCCTAGGGAAGAACTTCAGTCTGCCTTCTAGGCTATTATGAACAATTTATCCATAGCAACAGGTTAAAAATCTTGATTAGCATTTAAACCACTTTTTCCTCCCTGTAGTTAGCACCCCAGCAAGAGGTAATTAAGAATGGGAGGGACTTCACTCTGTGAACTAGTAGAACACCAAGAGCAAAGACTTGTTTTAATGCTTCTGCTTCCTACTGAGAGAAATGTGACATTTAATGACAGGTCAAAAGAACATATCATTTTCATTAGGGATGAGTTTCATCAAGGCATCAAAACATTTTAAGGATAACACTAATACATTTCACACCTTCTCTTTCCCTCTATTCTTTGTCAGTTAATGTTTTCCACTAGAGCTTGGGATGCATCTCAACCTGGGTATAATTTACAAAAGGATCTTAACCCTAACGTTAAAAGAGGGGACTCACTGTACATTTAACTGCACTGATCAGTTTCTGAATGGTGCCTGTAGCATTTCATGTGCGACAGTTTTAGTTTTCAGCTAGTGTTGTGTTGAATTCCGACTCCCCTCGTTTATCCGCGCATAAAGACGCTACAGATTATATTGTCGATTTATGTTTCTATGCATAAAATAAGAGCTAGACTTTAATTATCAATCACAGCAAACGGAATTATCTATGTGCAAAGCCACACTGGCTCAAGGGTATTAATTATTTTAAATGAAATACACACTGGCTATACCGAAGTTCACCTCTGACCACGACTTCGCAGTATTACAGCAGTATTACAGCAGTATTATGTCTAAATATCTAGTTAGGACAAAACTAGAGTGCTCAATGAACTAATTTACAGTAACTGTAACTCCCTAATATCATCTGTAGCGTCAATGAAACTGAGCACTTTCTTCTTCTGATTTACAGCTTTGTTCTACCACCTGATTCACTTTCTGCTCCGCCCCCTGACGGGTGAAGAAACATCTACAGAAAAGCCGCACCTCAATATAAGCATTGTTCAAATCGTGGGGAAAAAAGTAGCGGCTTATAGTCCGGAAAATACGGTAACTGTCTGCAGAAGAATGAATCAATAATGGCACAAGCTTTTGCGAGCTTGTAAACAGGATAAACATTCATTAGGCTGCAGTTTCAACAGTGCTTCTCTGCTCCAACACTGGTGATCCTAGGTCTGTACATTTTCCCCTGAAAGAGGACATAATGAAACTGAAAATCACAACACATCAATTACAGAAAAAGTCGGTAACACTACATTAAGTGTTTACTTAATAACGTTAAGTAATGCATTAGTTAACATGAACAACACATGAAGTAACACATTAACAATAATTAACTAACGATTAGTAAACATGTAACAGTTACGGCTCCTGTTTTGACCCTTTGTTGCTTGTACCTTTTTTGGTGCGACCTTAAAGGACTATATTACATTGTACTGATTTACTTACATAAGTAATGGGTAACTGGGAAATATCCAGAATCTATCAGCATAGGAACTGAAGTGTGTCCATACTGTTTTTAACTCTTTAGTCCCTTTTGCTCCAAACTAAAACAATAAAGCTCTAAAAAGGTGCGAGCAACAAAGAGCCAAAATAGGAACCGCAACAGTTACATGTTTACTTAACGTTAGTTAATTATTGTTAATGTGCTACTTCATGTGTTGTTCATGTTAACTAATGCATTACTTCACGTTAGTAAGTAAACACTTAATGTAAAGTGTTACCAAAAAGTCTAACAAAACCAACTAAGAACTATTGTGTCAAACAGAGACACTGTCATGTTGCCCTGTTTGGAGAGCAAGGTTACATATCACCAGGGTCAAGTGTTTGACTTCAAGGGAGTACACACCATCATACTCAAATATTAAGTCGCTCTTGATAAGAGTGTATGCCACATGCTGAAAATTTTGTATAAGCAAGAATGAGCTACCCTTAGCTGTCCAAACAGATTAGGAAAAGAGTAGACTGAAGGCATATAAGTAAAAAAAATTACCATTACACACAATGTCAAAGTGTTTGACAGAAGAGTACTCCAGAGTAACAGAAAGGGTTGGCACACTAAAAACAAAACCTGTAGCAGAGTGATGGAATAATGTGGGAAACGGACGTCATCCAACGCATCCAACGCATGCCACGTCATCTGTGAGAATGGAAGCGTGGGCACGTGTGTCTGCCAGTGAAACTGGCCCAGTTATTCTTACTGGTGATGTAACTGCTAATGGAACTGGCCCAGTTATTCTTACTGGTGATGTAACTGCTAAATGGAACAGGCCCAGTTATTCTTACTGGTGATGTAACTGCTAATGGAACAGGCCCAGTTATTCTTACTGGTGATAAGAACAGCTCACATCTAACCTCAAAAGTTTAGCCTCAAAATTTACTGAATTGTGCTTTATGGTGCAACACAACAACATCTCCTTATTTTCTGATCTTCTTGTCAAGTCCAAAATGTAATACAGCCAAAAATCAGCAGCACTGCTACCTGCTCATACAAAGAATTACTGTTTGTACATAATACTCCTGTATATTTCTTGTTCTATTACAGTGGCTTCTTATGCTGGCATTCAAGTAAAACTCGTTATCACATCCAAAGAACTACATGGTCTTGCTCTCTCCCCCCTTTCTGAATGTCTGTGTGGGACAAGGTTCCAGAAACTCATCCCAGAGCTTCTGGAACAAGTTTCGTTTCCATACACTAACCTGTTTTCTATGGGTACAAGGTCCTATAGGACTACTGCTTCAAACCTTTCTTAATATGTCTGTAATGTTTTTACTTTTTAGAGACTTACACAGCACTACCACACCTGCATTACAAGCCTTGTTAACATTTTCCTTTTTGTTAGTTTTTCTTTCCCTTAATTACTTTTCCCTTAAAGACAATGCTTCTGGAAAATGTGCATTAAATGCAGATGTTGAGTCTTTCACTCCAGACTGTGCTCTGTTTAATCATAAATGTGCAAGACCTGGGTAAGACAAGAGTGTGACTAATACCAATAATATTAATATAATAAAATAAGTAATATAATATATAAGATGACCCTAAAAATCCCACTGTTAGTAATGTATGTCTGCTGTGTGCTAGTGTTCCCTGTATGGTTGTAATCCTTCTATTGGTCATTTATTTCTACTGTTTGCCAGTCTTCACGGTACACTGACTGTAATGGTTTGCATGTCAATAATACTTTTTCATTGTTTTTATGTGCATACATTATGCGTCATAAAGTTGATCTGTTTGCGAATAGCATCTCTTCCTGTCTATATTTGTAAATTATTTCTCCGGTAGGGTTACAGATAACAGAAAGAACTTCATGCAGGAACTGATTGAGACCAGGCAATAATGCAGTATCATTCCTATCCTGTTTATTTGTAGGTATGCTCCTCGAGAGAAATGAATGTGCTTCTATGGATTACTCTTACCTTCTGAAGGTCTTTGTTCTTCACACAGTCAATTAAGTCATCTGCTGACACTGCAAGCAGAGAACAGGAAGACTTTTATTTTGTAGTTATTTTGTAGAATTCAAATTTTATTATGGAAGGCTAGTTTCAGCTAATTAATGTTGCAAGAACTGCAAGCTGTTGAAGTCAAAAGCTAAACTAATTAAAGCTTGTTATGAAGCTTTTCAAGCAAAGATCAAGCAAAATGCATTATCTGCAATATTGGCCCAGTACAAGTGGGCATTTGTAAAATATTTACAAGCACATTGGCATTTCTTTAATTTTCTGGAGGCACAAGACCAGAGTGGGAAAAAAGATATTAATTAGACCCAGTAATCACATTACACCATGCTGTCTCTGCCTGTTTGCATTTGTGTATGCAACCCAGGGTTCAAACCTTCAGGGTGCTCTTTGTTGTCTACCCAACCTAATCCACCAATGTTTTTGTTTGCATCATAAAGTGGGAGAAAAATCCCAGCTCAAATACTGGACTAAGGTGCACTGGACTAAGTCCTGCACCTGGGTCTGATGACGCACGTGCCCCAGTGTGGCTCCCACAGCTCCACTTAGAGCGACGGCTTCCAGGAGCTAAGGAGGATCCTTCTCTTACATTTCAGCAGGGAGCCTGAATGATGCCAGGCTCTGCAAATATATTTGTTCTCTTCTCCTGCCAGGATGCACCAGCGCAGAATGTGAACCATGATCAGTGCGAGTGATCGCAACCTTGATCTGTTCTGCAATTTCTTGCTCTGCTCCGCCGTTTTACACACTCTCCAGCGGTGAGGCAGAAGAAGTAGAATAACTTAGCAGGCCTGGCACCTGAATCCTCCAGTCTGCCAGAGGCTTGTAAAGAAAGATGAGGAGCGTTTGACTCGACTCCCACCTTCTTCCTTACCAGCTTTTAAAAAATCGTTCAGCTGCCTATCAGCAAAGATGCGTTCCTCTGTCTCCTGACTTTACACTCACAGAGAAAGACAAAAGGAGAACTGACATGCTGCAACTAGGCATTACACACCTACTGAACACAGCGGAGAAACATTAGAGCCTGGCGTGTGCTTATTGGCAGGTTTGAATGGAGTGTTGTGCTATAACTGCAGTGTTTACCTGGGCTAGTGCTGCTTCTAGCATTCATCACTGGCCTGCAGGAGACAAAAAGGCACCATTAACAGACAAATGGTGCTATTAACAGACAAATGGTACTATTAACAGACAAATGGTGCTATTAACAGACAAATGGTGCTATTAACAGACAAATGGTACTATTAACAGACAAATGGTGCTATTAACAGACAAATGGTACTATTAACAGACAAATGGTGCTATTAACAGACAAATGGTGCTATTAACAGACAAATGGTGCTATTAACAGACAAATGGTACTATTAACAGACAAATGGTACTATTAACAGAAAAGGGGCAACATTAACTAAGGAAATTAAGGAAAGATACACTCATCTGTAGCCATACTAACCTTAATGCAAGGGCAAAGAATTAAGTCTAAGAACAAAATACTCCAAATGTGTCTTTTGCTTGGTTGCATGAGTGTGTAAACTGTTGACTGTTGATGACATTCTTGCTCTGGGTGCTGACCCAGAGTTTGTGGGGTCTGGGTCTGGCTGTGGTTGCTGACCTCGGCCTTCACTACAAATGGACTCTACTGCGATGATGCTGCTACATACTGTGATTGTAAAACATTCTACATTAAAACACAAATTATCAACGAAGAATGTTAGCTTAATATTGTGACGCTGGCCACAGAGAGACGGACGAGACACGAGTCCGCTGGTTCAGTCAACAACATCACTTTTAATAGTCGACAGATATTGCACAATAGCGCACGAGAACACACACATATACACGAAAACATGCAGACTCAGACATTAAGTAGACAAACCACATACACCCCAAGTGATGACGAGACGAGCCACAGGTGAGACGAATAATCACAAGACATAACCGCACCCACGGAGATCCACAGACGCAGAGGAGTAGACGCAGACAACGTAAACACACGCCCAAAGGGAGGGGCCGGGGACCGTAACGTGACAGACGCCCCTACCAAGGGCACTACCCGTCCCGGGGTGCCAACAGGACCGAGTGCCCCGAACCCACGTCGATGGGCGGATCCGACGCGCTCAGTCTTGTGTCTGGGAGGTGATCGCCCTCGGTGGAGAGTCCGCCACGAACTGCTTAGAACACCCTCCCTGGGAAGACCGGGGAAAACACAATAGACAAACACAACGGGACATTGACAAACAGGCACATTAACACACAGAGGCACAAAGGGGAAAAGGGGATTTGGCAGACATACGGGAATATTCACGAACATTGGAACAGATATACACGTAACAGGCGCCAGGCTACGCGCCAGGAGGAGAGCGGCCAGCGGGGAGAACACAGGAGCTGTGGGAGCTGTGGGAGCTGCGGTGGGCAGTCCTCTCCCCGCCCTCGCCGCAAACCCTCCACCGGGTGCAGCGCGGCTGCCGGACGTGTCAGGTGCGGCGCGGCTGGTTTCCCCAGTAGCCCCCGAAGGGCGTGCCGCAGGATGGCTCCGCCCACGCTCTCTCGCTCCTCTCGGCGGGGCCCGCTGGCGCTCCTTCCTCCCTCCGGGTGTGAGCCTTCCTAACCTGGCAGTGGGAGCGCTGTTGGTGACCTCCATCTCCTCTTCCTCCTCACTGCCCAGGCTCCAGCTCATGGGCTCTGCCAGACTTTCACCCCGGGAGCAGTCCATAACGCTCCCCTCGGAGGGGTCATGGGGAGCGCTCACCCCTGGGCTGTTCCGCCCCTTTACGGTCCCAGCAGACTGCTCCGAGGGGGCCGAACCATCCTCATTCTCCGTAGTAGTCAGCGGGGATAGAGCAGACGGAGGGAGAATAGTCGTCTTCCTCTTCCTCTTCGTCGCCCTCCCCGTAATCCACTGTGGGAGCGGAACAGACAGAGGGAGCTGGGCCGAGTCTTCTTCCCCCTCCTCCTCTTCCGATCCCTCGTCCCTGAACTCGCTCTCCGGAGTCTTGGCGGTGGAGCAGAGCTCAAGGATGCCTACCCTAATCGGCGAGAGGTCTCGGGAAGGAGAAGGGTGTCTCTTCCACCACATGCGCTCCGCGGGCTAGCGGAAAAGATCTGCCGTCTCCGCGGAAGAGGCTTCCCGAGCCCGAAGCAGCATGACCTTGCATATCGGGTCCTGCTCCATCGACTCAAGGTTTGTGGTGGCCTTGCGGTGCTGGGCAGGTACAGAGGCATGGTGGCGTCGGCTGGGTCTCTGGCCCCTCTTGGGCCAGGTGGCGTATCCTGGCATGATGTCTCTTGGCGGCTCGTCGTTCTGTGACGCTGGCCACAGAGAGACGGACAAGACACGAGTCTGCCGGTTCAGTCAACAACGTCACTTTTAATAGTCGACAGATATTGCGCAATAGCGCACGAGAACACACACATATACACGAAAACATGCAGACTCAGACAACGACGAGCACAGGACACTGCGCGAACGCACATTAAGTAGACAAACCACATAAACCCCAAGTGATGATGAGACGAGTCACAGGTGAGATGGATTATCACAGGACGTAACCGCACCCACGGAGATCCACAGACGCAGACGAGTAGACGCAGACAACGTAAACACACACCCAAAGTGAGGGGTCGGGGACCGTAACGTGACAAATACGAAAGCATTATTTTGATTCGAATGATTTGTTAACAACAAATATATATATAAACTTATTCCAACAAGCATTAGCTTTCATAAAAGCTGTTATTGTCAACTTCAATGTCAAGGGAACATAACTACGTCAAGTGACATTTTTATTGCGACATTAGGATGTCATGACACTTTGTGGGGTGAAATCACACAAACTGACTACTGACTTTGCAGCTCAGAGGGTTTTGGTGTGTGTCATGGTGACATAATGCTGATAAAGACAACTTACTAAGCTGTTGCAAAAAAAAAAGTGAGATACTCTGTAGTATTTCCAGTAGTGTAGTAACAATGACTGCTGTGAAACAGCTACAACACTGAACCTTTTTACCCACACTGTGGAAATAAAGAAAGATATTTTGGCACATTTAAAATTTAGCAACTGCCCACGAACAGACACATGTGTTTTGTCAGTCCATTCATTCTAAAATATATTAGATGAATGAGGACAACTTTTCAAGTTAATCAAGAAAAATACATCAATGATGGACAAAACAATGCACATGTTGAAGCGTGTGTTGAATCTACTGAGTAAAAGTGAAGAAACATTTTATGTTGGCTAGCTAGTTCTAATCTGTAAGACTTAGGCTAATCAGTATCAGAGAAAAAAGGGGGAGAGAAAGTAAAAAGGGAAAAGACAGAAGGGCAGAAAGAACACAGCTCAAATGACCACTGTGATGGTTCACCAACTGCTGCTCCTAAAAGAAGAGCAGAAAGTGAACCTGAGACATACAGCACTTGGAGAAACTACACACATGACTGTGATGTATGTGTGAGTGTGTGTGTTTATGTAAGTGTATGTGTGAGTGTATCTGAGACATACAGCACTTGGAGAAACTACACACATGACTGTGATGTATGTGTGAGTGTGTGTGTTTATGTAAGTGTATGTGTGAGTGTATCTGAGACATACAGCACTTGGAGAAACTACACACATGACTGTGATGTACACTACCGTTCAAAAGTTTGGGGTCACTTAGAAATGTTCTTATTTTTGAAAGAATTTCAATTTAGCTAACAATAAATGCATCAAAAATACACTCTATACATTGTTAATGTGGTAAATGACTATTCTAGCTGTAAACGTCTGGTTTTTAATGCAATATCTACATAGATGTATGGAGACCCATTTCCAACAACCATCACTCCAGTGTTCTAATGGTATATTGTGTTTGCTAACTGTGTAAGGAGGCTATTAGATATTTAGAAAACCCTTAAAAACCCTTGTGCAAGTAGGTTAGCACAGCTGAAAACAGTTTTGCTGATTAGAGAAGCTATAAAACTGACCTTCCTTTAAGCTAGTTGAGAATCTGGAGCATTACAATTGTTGGTTCGATTAAACTCACAAAATGGCCAGAAAAAGACAACTTTCAATTGAAACTCGACAGTCTATTCTTGTTCTGAGAAATGAAGTC
Source organism: Brachyhypopomus gauderio (assembly GCF_052324685.1). Lineage (NCBI taxonomy): Eukaryota > Metazoa > Chordata > Actinopteri > Gymnotiformes > Hypopomidae > Brachyhypopomus > Brachyhypopomus gauderio. Next base: position 1,308,316 of record NC_135211.1, on the reverse strand, counting down.
TATTCCATGCGAGACATTGCCAAGAAACTGAAGATTTCCTACAATGGTGTGTACTACTCCCTTCAGAGGAGAGCAAAGACAGGCTCTAACCAGAGTAGAAGGAGAAGTGGAAGGCCCCGCTGCACAACTGAGCAAGAAGACAAGTACATTAGAGTCTCCAGTTTGAGAAATCGACGCCTCACAGGTCCTCAACTGGCAGCTTCATTAAATAGTACCCGCAAAACGCCAGTGTCAACGTCTACAGTGAAGAGGCGACTCCGGGATGCTGGCCTTCAGGGCAGAGTGGCAAAGAAAGAGCCATATCTGGCTAATAAAAGAAAAAGATTAATATGGGCAAAAGAACACAGACATTGGACAGAGGAAGATTGGAAAAAAGTGTTATGGACAGACGAATCAAAGCTTGAGGTGTTTGGATCACACAGACGAACATTTGTGAGAAGGTCTGCAGTGCTGTAATTGCTGCTAAGGGAGCATTCTTTGACGAAAGCAAAGTTTAAAGTAGAAAATTATTTCAAAAAAAAAAAAAAACATTTTTCTACCTTGTCAGTGTCTGGACTAAATTTATATTCATTTTGCAACTCATTTGATAAATAAAAGTATGAGATTTCAGGGAAAACACAAAATTGTCTAGGTGACCCCAAACTTTTGAATGGTAGTGTATGTGTGACTGTATGTGTGAGTGTATGTGTATGTGTGAGTGTGTGTGTTTATGTAAGTGCAACAGAGGATAAATGCACGGAATGCACATAATAGCGAGGGTAGAAAGCTGCGACAACATTCCTCCAGAGACCAGAGGCAGGCAGAGAAAGACCCGGGAATCCCACCCACCCACTCCAGGAGCTGTGGAGGTCCAGGGCCGCACTTCCCAGTGACCCCCGCATGCCCGCCTAAGCGGCTGGGAGAGGGAGACACCAGACAGCACCCCTCCAACCACGGAGCGCAGGCCCAGGGGAACCAGAGGAAACAGAGCAACAGAATGCCCCCCCCCCCCCCCATCACGGGCCAGCAGCAAGACCCCAGCGCCCCACGCCCCCGAGAGCACCCATCACCCAGCAGGGCCCCCATCCCGCAGAGGAGCCCAGAGCCACCCTGGACCACAAACGCCAGGGGAGAGGAGGGGAGAAGTCACCACAGGGGAGCAGCCGGGTGAGAACCAGGCACGACAAGCCCCCAACCCAGAACCAGCCGTCCTCACACACACTCAACCTCATATATACATTTACCCCCATATATACACCCACACACATTCACCTACACACCTTCGTTCACACCCATATACACTCCTACATACATATACACACCCCCTTATACACACACACACCCACCCACCCTCATATAGACCCTCACACATATATACACCTACACACACATGTACATCCACACAAATATATACACTCCCGGGAGTTGTAGGGACCAAGAGTGGCGTGATGATGAGTGTCAAATTCATAGCACAGTTGTTTCACAAAGTCACTGGTCCAGTGCGGATAGACTCACTGAATGGATGTTGCTGATGGTAATATTGTCAGTAATGATGTGCTGTTGAAGTTGTTATAAACGTATGCAGTTGTTTGCTCTGACCATATTGATGATGGTCTCTTTCTGTTGTGAGGTGGATAGACACCCACCAAGGGGTAGTCTAGTACATGATGTAGTATGTATAGAGGGGTAGTCTAGTACATGATGTAGTATGTATAGAGGGGTAGTCTGGTACATGATGTAGTATGTATAGAGGGGTAGTCTGGTACATGATGTAGTATGTATAGAGGGGTAGTCTGGTACATGATGTAGTATGTATAGAGGGGTAGTCTAGTACATGATGTAGTATGTATAGAGGGGTAGTCTAGTACATGATGTAGTATGTATAGAGGGGTAGTCTAGTACATGATGTAGTATGTATAGAGGGGTAGTCTAGTACATGATGTGGAATGTATAGAGGGGTAGTCTAGTACATGATGTAGTATGTATAGAGGGGTAGTCTAGTACATGATGTAGTATGTATAGAGGTGTAGTCTAGTACATGATGTAGTATGTATAGAGGGGTAGTCTAGTACATGATGTAGTATGTATAGAGGGGTAGTCTAGTACATGATGTAGTATGTATAGAGGGGTAGTCTAGTACATGATGTAGTATGTATAGAGGGGTAGTCTAGTACATGATGTAGTATGTATAGAGGGGTAGTCTAGTACATGATGTAGTATGTATAGAGGGGTAGTCTAGTACATGATGTAGTATGTATAGAGGGGTATTCTAGTACATGATGTAGTATGTATAGAGGGGTAGTCTAGTACATGATGTAGTGTGTATAGAGGGGTAGTCTGGTACATGATGTAGTATGTATAGAGGGGTAGTCTAGTACATGATGTAGTATGTATAGAGGGGTAGTCTGGTACATGATGTGGTATGTATAGATGGGGTAGTCTGGTACATGATGTAGTATGTATAGAGGGGTAGTCTAGTACATGATGTAGTATGTATAGAGGGGTAGTCTAGTACATGATGTAGTATGTATAGAGGGGTAGTCTAGTACATGATGTAGTATGTATAGAGGGGTAGTCTGGTACATGATGTGGTATGTATAGATGGGGTAGTCTGGTACATGATGTAGTATGTATAGATGGGTAGTCTAGTACATGATGTAGTATGTATAGAGGGGTAGTCTAGTACATGATGTAGTATGTATAGAGGGGTATTCTAGTACATGATGTAGTATGTATAGAGGGGTAGTCTAGTACATGATGTGGAATGTATAGAGGGGTAGTCTAGTACATGATGTAGTATGTATAGAGGGGTAGTCTAGTACATGATGTAGTATGTATAGAGGGGTAGTCTAGTACATGATGTAGTGTGTATAGAGGGGTAGTCTAGTACATGATGTAGTATGTATAGAGGGGTAGTCTAGTACATGATGTGTTATGTATAGAGGACAGGTCTACATATACATATTTGACAGACATAGTTAAGTTTAGAACGGATAGGAACTTAAGAACGGATAGGAAGAGATAAAACAGGAGGAAAACTTGAGGTAGGCTAGTAAGCAGCGCAGGAGATAGTTACTCAAATAAGTAGTAGAAAAGCAAGAGAGATGAGAGAGAGCATAAGGTGGCGAGACACCTAAACACAAGAAACCCAACCAGAGATCACAGAGAAAGGGCTGAGGACGTGAAGGCGAGCCAAAACGATTCAGCAGTGATCCGTTTCACCAAGCTTCCTTAAGAAGCATTATATATATATATATATATATATATATATATATATATATATATATATATATATATATATATATATATATATATATAATGTTTTAAGAATATTTTAGGCCCTCTGAGAGGGCGTAGAGGGCCCTGACGGTTCCCCACTGATATATACACACATGACTAAGTAGTTTTGAATGCAGTACTTTTACACTTTTACTTGTAAAAAGCTTGAGTTGATACTTCAACTTCTACAGAAGTATTTTTAAACCCTAGTATCTATACTTCAACCTGAGTAATTAATGTGAATACTTCTGACACCTTTGCTCACCAGACTGACTGCTCAAACTCTGGAACTTAACACAGTTCTTCACAGTTCTTTAAAACTACATCAGCAGTTTACATCTTAAAAGTGGGTATTTTAATGATGCTTTAAAAGAGAACCATGCCACATGGCAGCTGTCCTCCAATGTGAGTGTTTTTGTGTTCTTCAATTTTACAGGTGTATCAGGACATCTCAGGATAGACTGGCACTTGCAAACGGTTCTGTCCATCAGCTCTGCCTGCTTGGGAGCAATCAGGATCCGTGCCTCCCACCAGAACCGTCCCCACCAAAACTTCTACCCACCCTGCTCAAATCCACCATGTGAAACTGCATGTGCTTTGGGCATGAGTGATGATAACCCAGTGGAGTCCAGTGATGATAACCCAGTGGAGTCCAGTGATGATAACCCAGTGGAGTCCAGTGATGATAACCCAGTGGAGTCCAGTTACAGCCCCTAAACTACAGCTCAGCCAAACAGCACAATGCTCACCAGCAGAAGCTTGTAGCACCAGCATTCAGCATGAGTGCTCATTTGTTAGCTACGTTAGCATCTCTTAATAAGAGCGTTAATAAGCATATTTGTACAGCACTGAAAACCCTCAGGCTAACCGGGTCCGCAAACCTAATTCTTTCACTCTCTCCAAATCCATCTGCAACGTATTTGTTCGCTTCAGTAACCGGCTCTGTCTCCTGCTCTCAGTCTCTCTCAGGCCCCCACCAACTCCTGTTCACCAGTCAGACTCCACATCCCACAGGCATTCAGCAATAAACACCAACGCCGATATGACTTAATCATTCCCGTCTCTCCCGGTCCCTCTGTGCACCCCCCCCGAGGCTGTGTTGTGTGCCCATGATAAGATGTTTGCGGGTCTCTCTGCACCTTCACCCCCCCACACGGGACTGGGCCACATAAGCTGATTAGTGTTTAATAATCCCATTAAAACAAAGGAGAACTTGATGCTGTGAAGCTGCTTTTTCATACTACAGGAAGCAGAAACCAAAACCCCAAATGTTCCCTCCATTCATGCAAAAGGGGAGGAGTGAAGCCTGCGTCACCGGGACAACAGAGCAGACTATACGCTCTCTCACGCCGGCATGATTAAACTGACTCTGAATTCAGGAGCAGCAGTACAGGACTTTAGCTGTTTTCAAATAGCAGTATTCAGTAGAGGCCACACAAACTCAGGTCCATTTTATGTTCCCGACACACTGCGACTACACTGATAAAGAAGGTGAAGCAGCTCTATCACTCAGTGGAAGGTCCCTGGAACTTGTGAAGGGAAATAAAGGGGACAGCATGCAGACCCCAACACCAGGCTCATCACTATCATTTTTAATGGCTCTTGCCTGCAGTCCTGTGTGTGTGTGTGTGTGTGTGTGTGTGTGTGTGTGTGTGTGTGTGTGTGTGTGCGTGTGAGCATGTTGTTCTCTGAGGTTGTGCCAGGAGCAACAGCTGGACTCTAATGAGGGACAGAACATTCCAGCAAAAATAATAACCACAAAAATGTCCCCCTGCTGACTGGCAGCAGGGGCACAGGACTAACGTGCAAAGATGGGTGCTGCACTGGGGGCCAGTAACAACCCCCCAGGGGAGTACATCTGGGCTCATCTGTGAGCTCATTTAAACTTTAAACGCCAACATCCACCATGCACAGGGCACTTAGGGATGAAATGCATTAACACCAGGAGAGGAGAGGAGATGAGGAGAGGAGGTTAGGAGAGGAGGAGAGGAGGAGAGGAGGAGGGGAGAAGGAATGGCAGTCTTACCTGGTTGCTGGTTTGAAATCTGCAGCAGTTGTGTTTGAGCGATGAACAGCACCCGCCCTTCAAGACAATACACCAAACCAAGACTGAACAAAACCACTTCATGAAACAAACATGACACAATGACTCAAAAAATGCAACAAAATTCTGAATTTATCAAAAATACAGAAAACATAAATGATAAATATTATGTGTAAAATAACTAGTGAAAACTTTGAAAGTCAGAGAAAGATACCAGTGAGTGTAAATTAGCTGTGAAGTGCACATCAGTTCTGAACATCAGCAACATGGTGGAGGGGTTAATTAAAGCTTGTCCTTCATAACATGTGGAATTTGTTCTAGTTTAAACTGCGGGTTGTAATTGGAAGTGGATGCTGGTCATTCTGTGCTCCTAAGTCCTTACAGTCCCTTGGTCCAGCAGATCCAGAAGTAAAAATTAATATTTGCCTATTAATTGATAAATAAGCGAAGAGAGGCCGACAGCTATTTCATCAAGTCAAAATCCTGGTGCTGTTTTCACTCTGAATGAAAGCGCTTAGCTAACAGCTTATCTGGATAATGTGAAGGTAACTAACGGAAACTCATTAGTGACGGCTGAGACAGAGAGATTAAAAACACATCAAAGGTGCTGGAATGCGACAACGCGTGTGCTAAGCGCATCTCCATCAGCGCTACGTCACAAGCTAGCGCAATGTCAGTATGGGTGGAGCGATAAGGCAGCCTAAGTGTGAACAGCAGTGACTGCACAGGAAAAATATTTGATTCACAAATTAATTAAAATAATTAGTATTAGAATAATAATAATAAAAACTATTTCAACTCGAATATATTTTGAATTGGCACCATTTAAATGGGGAAAGGGATTTGTACTGGTTGAAATGAGTAATGAGCATTTTAACGGCCACATTGGTTTAAATGTGTGTAAGTGTGTGTGGGCAAGCTGACGGCACTCCCTGCTGCCCTGCTCTGTGCATCCGTGACACTAACCCTAGATCAGAAATAGAGAGACACAAACGCTTAATAACACCCAGTAGACTGATCCTAAAACAGCAGGAAGAGCACTCATGGGTAGTATAGGATGGGAAAGATCAGTGCAGTCTGATCCTAAAACAGCAGTGTGTGTTGGCGTGGACTGACAGAGCAGCTCAGTTGTGTAAAGCTGCTCTAGGACAGCAGTGCTGCGGAGACAGTTCCCTTCCTAATGAGATAAAAGTGGTTCGGCGAGACTAAGTAATGGATGAGTTATAATATGGGGTCTGACAAGGTAAGCAAATCTAATCAGTAAAGCAACATTAACCAGGCCTATTTAAAGTTAATGGCCTCCAACGAGCTGGCTGGCCTTACACAAGCACATCTCCAGTAATCGTGAAGGCTGCTAACCACGGCCGTACAGGCTGCATTATATGCTCGGCCAGGCACGATGTCAGGGAAGCAGTTTTGGGGGTAAATGTTGTCTATGGTCCAGGTTCCCCCGATGTCCCCTCAGGACAGCGCTTGACCTCGAGGCTCTGCATGATACTTGGAGCTGGGCAGTGTCAGCCAGTGTTGACAGCCCTGTCAGACTCTATCCTCAATATCAAAGCCTTCTAATGTCTTTATATTTCATGGCTGATTCCACTTTGAGGACTGGCAGACTCTTCGAGATGCTGATATTTCCTTCCTGCCTTATGATCCAGTGAGAAAATCAATTATCTGTTACTATCAGTGGACAGACAGGCAGTAACATCTATAGTTTCACCAGACTGAATTCTTCAAATATTTCTTAAACCCAAGCTATTTTGAAAAGGCAAGATGAGCAGACAAAGCTCTTATTAAGCATGCAAAACTGAAACAGGGTACTGTGGTATTAACTTCAATAAGAGGAATAATTTTAGAGCATTTCACCATGCATGACAAGCACAGAGACTATAAAAAAATGGAAAGCAGACTGAATTTTATATAATGGCACAAAAAGTGCACACACGCGCACACACGCGCACACACACACACACACACACACACACACACACCACAGTGCGGGGAATGGAAGATGAATATACACATGGTAAATGTAATTCCATGCTTTTCAGGCATTTTTCCAGCTGTTGCCTGAAAATGCCTTCTAGCTACTAACACCATGCACACACACACACACACACACACACACACACACACACACACACACACACACACACACACACAACCTTGCACGAACACATACAGATACACACAAACAACCTTGCGCACATACAGAAGCAAGCACACACACACACACACACACACACACACGCTATTTATTTCATTCATCAGAATTTAACCACTAACCTGAGAGATATCCTTATTCCTTTGGTGTGCAATTGTGACTGTATTTGTGAGTGTATATGTGTGTGTGTGTGTGTGTGTGTGTGTGTGTGTGTGTGTGTGTGTGTGTGTGTGTGTGTGTGACCCTGACCTGCTGAGAGCGGGCTTGGCTGTGTGGAGGGAGTCACTGTGAGCCTCGGCTTCAGGGACAGAGCTGTCACTGGCTACCTGCTTCCTCAGAGAGGCTCCCTGGCCATCTATGACACTACACACAGGCAGAAGGACACAGATACTTAACACAAACCACACATCTGGGAACACGGGAGGGTCACACATCTGGGAACACGGGAGGGTCACACATCTGGGAACACGGGAGGGTCACACATCTGGGAACACGGGAGGGTCACACATCTGGGAACACGGGAGGGTCACACATCTGGGAACACGGGAGGGTCACACATCTGGGAACACGGGAGGGTCACACATCTGGGAACACGGGAGGGTCACACATCTGGGAACACGGGAGGGTCACACATCTGGGAACACGGGAGGGTCACACATCTGGGAACACGGGAGGGTCACACATCTGGGAACACGGGAGGGTCACACATCTGGGAACACGGGAGGGTCACACATCTGGGAACACGGGAGGGTCACACATCTGGGAACACGGGAGGGTCACACATCTGGGAACACGGGAGGGTCACACATCTGGGAACACGGGAGGGTCACACATCTGGGAACACGGGAGGGTCACACATCTGGGAACACGGGAGGGTCACACATCTGGGAACACGGGAGGGTCACACATCTGGGAACACGGGAGGGTCACACATCTGGGAACACGGGAGGGTCACACATCTGGGAACACGGGAGGGTCACACATCTGGGAACACGGGAGGGTCACACATCTGGGAACACGGGAGGGTCACACATCTGGGAACACGGGAGGGTCACACATCTGGGAACACAGGAGGGTCACACATCTGGGAACACGGGAGGGTCACACATCTGGGAACACGGGAGGGTCACACATCTGGGAACACAGGAGGGTGTGCGCCTCCTCACCTGACTACGGTTCAACATCACTGATCCAACTTGTACCTCAACAAACGGAAGGGAAGCATTTTCTGCTTTTCATTTCTTAGTAAAACTGAGAATTTGATACCGTAGAGCAAACCGTCTGCGCCAGAGGGCTGACTGTTGATTCTTTCTTGTGTTTCTGTTTTTTTTTTTTTTTTTTCCATTCTGTGGGGAGCTTTGAGACGGGGATCAAAGCAGCAGGATATGTAAAATACATTAGCTTCACTTTCACAGTCTAATCTTGGAAGAAGAATGTTCACTTGTGTGTGCCGTATTCTGATGCTCACTACACACACATGGTCATGCACTGATAGATCGCACAGAACCAACGGGGGATTCAAGTGCTTCAGCCTGTTTTTAGAAAGATCAAATATAGGTGGGGACTGATGGATATACCTCCTGCTCTCCTCTCTACCATCTCTAGCTCAGTCAAGTACTCTCAAAAAAAGCAAAACTTGTTTTTAGCTTGTGGCCCAAAGTGGCAATACACTAGCCAACCAGTGAACCCAAACATGCATCATTATTCACTTTTCATTTGCCTGTAGAACGTTTAAAAAATTATTAAGATCTACCTGGTCAATACATGATCAATATGTAGGGCTGTAGATATAAATACTTATAAACCAGTTTTTCATGTCTTCAATTGGAAACCTTGGACAAACGTTTATCATTTAATAAATCAGATATGGCGTTGTATTAGACTTTGCTTACAGCTCTCTGTACCACAGATACATAGGCTAAACTTTCTTTTATACATTGTGTCTTTTTAAAGGCAATTTTGAGTGTGAGCAACAAAAAGTTTCTGTTGAGTGAAAATTATTCTTTCATCCCCCAGGGTGATCAAGAGCACAGTGATTTGAAAAACAGACCTGTGTGTGTGTGTGTGTGTGTGCCCAAGAATGCAGAGAGAGAATAATGAAAGAGGAGAAGAAATATAGGATAAAAGATTAAAAAAAAAGATCTTGTTTTGCTTTTAAAAAGAATAACCATAAAACACAGTTGGAGCTGTGGATAAAAGGACTAGGAAGATTTTTCATGTCCGTCCAACAGAAACACAGCCAACAGATGTTTTAATGAATGTACCATTTAGGACGGAGAAATACAGCTATGACTGTAGACATTCATAACGGTGTGCAGGACTAGTTACTCATCTATAATGCCTCAAACTGCTGCAGCAAAACACACACACACACACACACACACACACACACACACACACACACACACACACACACACACACACACACACACACACACACACACACACACATCACCAAGGCAACAGCACAGCACAGCAACCACATCTAATATTATTGTAATAATTCACACTTGAGGGCTTAAATGTTGACAAGATGAAGATCATTTCTCAGATGACAGAAACATTTGGTTTTGATCTTTGAGGAACTACAATCACCTAGGAACCTGTAGTCACAGTCTAGGAAATTATACTGGGCCGAAGTCAGGCATGCAAAACAACACCGACCCATAAATCAACCATTGATTTCATTCATGTCCAAGATTCTAGGGTGAATGTCTCTCTAGTCTAACCAGTCAGCTGTGGACTGGCTGAGCTCATGTCCTGGCCAGGCTGTGTGTTCTGGTGTTCTGGTCACATGTTCTGGTGTGGTGCAGGTTAGCGTGTGGGCAGCAGAACTGGGGTGGTCAATCTGGTGCTGAGGTCATCAATCTGAAGATGAAATACAGCATTCATGCATGTGACCATCTCAACACCAGCAACTCCACCACAGAGCATTAAGGAATATTTCACAACTTTCTAAAAATCAACACAGTATTCAATAAATATTCTTGATCAACGATTTACTCTATTACTCTAGCTGATATTGGCCTTGCGTATATAACACTGGGACACTGGGGGTGATTCAACCCATGATTGGCCTTACAGACACACAGGATGCCACTCAGGGCCAACTCCACTCACACACACTAATGCCACTCAGGGCCAACTCCACTCACACACACTAATGTCACTCAGGGCCAACTCCACTCACACACACTAATGCCACTCAGGGCCAACTCCACTCACACACACTAATGCCACTCAGGGCCAACTCCACTCACAAAGCTTATTCATTTATATACATTATGGGCTAAGATAGATACTGGGCTGGCATATGCCTTAATATATGAACAGAGACACATACACCCCGCACAAACACATGCACACATAAACCCATGCATGCATGTACAAACACAGGCAGGCAAGCACCCACTGGACATTTGCTCTGTGGGCTTTTGTTAGATTTTAAGCTGGAGCAAGAGGCTGACCCACTGTTAGTACTGCACTGACACACCCACACAAACACACCCACACACACACACACACACACACACACACATACACACACACACACAGCTGCTTGTTCTGTTTGAAAGAAAAATAAACAGAAAATAGAAGGAACCATTACGTTTCTCTTTCTCTCTTTATCTGTTACATAATATTTAATTAGCCAAACTGTCTGACTACAGTTAGTCAAACACCTTCAACAGTGGTTTGTTTCATCTCTTCCTTCTCTGTTTGGTTCTTACACACAGGCAAGCTGGTCTGAAAACACACAAACCAAAACAAGCAAGAGGAGATCATTTGTGTTGTACAGATTTCTCATTTATAAATAAACCACACTTCTAGAGGTTCTCTCCTGTGTCTCTCTCTCACACATACATTTCAGTAGAGTCACTAGATTCAACAGTGAATGCTCCATAAATGTTGCGTATGTGTGTTTACGCATATGTAGAGTTTAGCTGTGGTGAATTTGCTGGTGAACCGTTACAAATGAGAAGAGATCATGAGCAGCACTCTCATTGTGAGTCTCCTGAGTAGCGACAGATCCTTTACGCTCACAACACCAGGGTGTGTTCTTCAGCCACACGGTGCAGCAAAGCTCTGAGGAGCATTTAATCCATGGCCAATTTAATGAGAATGTTAAAGGCAGCACAGAGGCCGTTAAGATGGCTTCACACTGGTGAATGAGAAGATAAAGAAACCATAAACCATAAAATAGGCTGTAGCACTAAGCTAACGTTATGATAACGGCTAAGATTCCAGTTTTCTGACCTGTTGTCTCCGTCCTCCTTTGTTACGTCCAGATGTCCCTCCCAGACCAATAATTCCTCACTGGGCATTTTCCTTTGTTCACATTATAACTCTAGGTGTTATAACTCTAGGTGTTATAACTCTAGGTGTTTTCCAGTAAGTTGTTTTCTAGCTTAGCTCATATTTAAACACTGAGGTGAAGCCCTTGCATAGTAAAACTGATTATGGCTCCGTCAGGTTGAGAACAGGTTCTTTCCAGGTACGTTAAGCGGAACTATTTACACATAGAATAAACAAAGAGTAAACTATATAAAACTAATAAAATTAGTCTAAAATAAAACACTCAGAATATATGCAAGGTCTGAAAACACATTAAATGCAGTATGGTAGTATATCATACCATTATTATTATATGGTATGATAAATATTTGGTAAATATGGCATTATATACTGTATAACTGTGAAATATGGTATCATATACAGTACATTACGGTACCATAGATACATCTTATTACTGTGTGAAATGGGCCTTATATCTTTTATCATAATGCTGTATACATCTCTACACCAGTAGTGTCATGTTTATTATTTCCTATATCCCATACACTGTTGTATAAATCTCCACACCAGTAATGACATATTTATTGCTAAAATGGTGGTGATAATTACCTGACTTTAAAAACAAACCTGAACTACATCACTAATCTAGATAGCATATGTCCTTTAATGCTTCAAAACTAGGTCATTTGTATATGTGAGTCTGTGAGTGATATCTGACCTGAGGGGTGGAGAGACGGGTGGAGAGGAGGGTGGAGAAGAGGAGGATGATGGGAAGGCAAACTTCTGCTGGGACGATGTGAGATCTGAGTCTACCAGGTCAGGAACCCCCGGTGACGTGCTCACAGTCTCCATGACAACTAGTTCCGGATCCAAAACAAATAACTCATCCTGAGAGATCTCAGTGACATAGTGCAGGTGCTCCTAACACACACACACACACACACACACACGCACACACACACACACGCACAAACACACACACGCACAAACACACACACGCACAAACACACACACACACACACCCGTGCACGCACACACACACACACACACACACGCACACACACACACACACACACACACACGCACACACACACACACACACACACACACACACACACACACATTCAATTTAGCACCTGTGTGAGTCTCAATTCATGAGCATTAGAGTATTTCATACTGGCTGGATGTTCGTAAAGCACACATGAATAAAAGCTGTCAGTAAGTGTGTGTGCAGAGCATTGATGTCAGTAACGCGTTACTTAGTATCACATTACTTAGTAATGCGTTACTCTAATCCAGGGATGCCCATTACATCGAACGCGAAGGAAGTGTGGGTCGATCAGGAAGGAATGTGTGTAGATCGCATGACATTAAAAAGTAGTGGATGAATGACAGGATATCGTCCATCTGTACTGACGGTTGTATTTTGATTGACATACATGGTAGCCAATCTGACGTCTAGACACACCCCCCCCCCCCCCCCCCCCCCCCCCCCGCGCGAGAGCGTTTTACACATCATTCTGTGCAGTGTTGTCCATAACGATATGCGGTAGTGTAAAGAAATACCCCTCAAAAACAGGGGAAGGAACATTTACCTGACGAATTTTAATGTTGCTTTGTGTTTCAGGTTTGAAAAGTTCTAGAATTTTGGCTAACTTAGCCTACTTAAAAATGCTTGAAATTGTAATGGTATTTCGTTTCACAACAAATAGCTGTCTGACTGAATAGTTCGCTTGTATTACGTTAACAAATGTATTTACAAATAATACCATGCAGCGACACAAACATAATGTCAGGAGATACATTATTTAAATGTCAGGAGATAGGCTATTGTTAAAAATGAACTTCCAATAAAGTGATTTATTAAAAAAACTCATTTTGCTGCTGAATGTAACTACTAAAGTAACTTGTAATCTAACATAGTTACTTTTAAAATCAAGTAATCTGTAACAAAGTTTCTTTTTAAAGGAGTAATCAGTAATCAGTAATCATATTACTTTTTCAAGGTAACTAAGCCATCACTGTCGCAGAGCTGCAGTTACCTGGGCTCGATCAATCCTGTAAAAACGGTCTGCTGTTGTAGCTGGGGGAAAAGACCACCACAAACACAAACACACACAAACAGGAATGAATCAGACATCAACTCAGATTGACCCATGGAACCTAATGAAAAAATTAAAGGACATGTACGTGTAGGAGTGTGTGTGTGTGTGTGTGTGTGTGTGTGTGTGTGTGTGTGTGTGTGTGTGAAAGAGAGAGTGGGGGGGGGGGCTCACAAAATGGGGACAGTGCAGAAAAAGTTTGGAATCCACTGCACAGCTTGTGGCTTTGAATGCAATAGTACATAGTATACCACTTTATTTTTTCATGAGAGACCACTGAATAGTATTGAATAATATTAATATAATAATAATATTGTTGCTGTGTATGTTTTTTATATAGTGGCTTTATCTGGAAATGGAAAAAATATATATTTATGGGCTTTTATTGGCTATAGTCTGTCTTTTGTTGACCCCAGTTCCTCTCAAGGTTTCTCTCTCATGCTCATGGATGTTTTTCAGTGCCTCCGTCACCATTGGCTTGTTCACTGGGGACTTGGACCCACATATGTAAAGCTGCTTTGTGACATTAGCTCATGTAACAAGCACTATACAAATAAATTGGACTTTCAAGAAAGGTGGAGGTGTAGCAATGTTGTTTAATGATACTTTCCAATGCAAGCAGTTGTCACTTGGTGATTTCACATCTTTTGAATATTTGAGTGCAATTTTAAAAGGGGTACAAAGAATATTACTAGTCACTGTCTACAGGCCTCCTAGGTACAATGCTAATTTTATTGATGATTTCACAGATATGTTATCTTTTATTTCTACTGAATTTGATCATTTTGTTATTGCTGGTGATTTTAACATTCATATTGACAATCCCAATGATAGTTATGCCAAAGAATTCTATGATGTACTTGAATCTTTTGAACTTTCTCAGCATGTGACTGGAAGCACGCACTGCCATGGTCACACTTTGGATGTGGTCTCAAAGGGTCTTAACATCTCAGCCTGTGTTAAGGATGTTGCATTGTCTGATCACTACTGTGTATTTTTTGAAATGTTGATTTCAATCCATAGCAATGCCAGGCAGGTTAGGTTAAAGAAAAGACAGATAAATGACAGGACTGCTGCACTTTTTGTTACCAAAGTGTGCTCTGCACCTTGCCAACTATCAGGCTCTGTTGATACTCTGCTGGATAGTTTCAACTCAAAAACTGCCAGTATCTTGGATCAGATTGCACCAGTTAGAGTTAAAACCATGCAATGTAAGCAGAAAGCTCCATGGAGAAATGATCCTTCAGTTCAGCACCAAAAAAGAGAATGCAGAAAGGCTGAGCTCAGATGGCGTAAAACCAACCTTCACGTACATAAAGAGATTTTCAAAGATAGGCTGCGTGATTACAATATAATAATGTGTAAAGCTAGACAATCCTTCTTCTCTAGCATTATTAACAATAATGTTAACAATAGCAAAGTGCTTTTCACTATGGTTGACAGACTAACAAACCCACCTACATATATGGCCCCTGAGCTAGTTTCAATTGAGAGATGAGTAATGAGTTTGCAAAATTCTTTAATACTAAAATCCACAATATCAGACAAGCCATCTGTACGCCTATGTCCACCAACGAGCCGATTTTCTCTCCAAAACCACGCAAAATGTTCAACATGTCCCAGTTCAGTACTATTAATGAAGAAGGTTTAATTGATACAGTGAGTCATCTCAAATCATCCACTTGCAGCCTTGATACATTACCAACCATGTTTTTAAAGAATGTCTTTCCTGCTATATCTGTGAACATTCTTCAAATAGTAAATTCCTCACTCATGTCAGGTGTATTTCCGAGTGCATTAAAAACTGCAGTTGTGAAGCCTCTCTTGAAAAAGAAAACCCTAGATACAAGCTTGTTGAATAATAATAGACCAATTTCTAATCTACCATTCATTGGAAAAATAATAGAAAAAATTGTCTTCAAGCAAATTATGCACTTTCTGTCCACAAATAGCTGTCTAGACCAATTTCAGTCTGGCTTCAGACCTAATCATAGTACTGAGACTGCACTAATTAGGGTTATCAATGACATTCGGCTAAATACAGACTCAGGAAACATGTCTGTTCTTCTACTGCTCGATCTCAGCGCTGCCTTTGACACCATTGACCACAAAATTCTCATAAATAGACTTGAAAACTGGGTTGGACTCTCAGGAACTGTCCTAAAATGGTTCAGTTCATACCTTAAAGGAAGGAACTTCTTTGTGAAAATGGAGGGTAATGTTTCTGAGACTGTGCCAGTGACCTGTGGTGTACCCCAGGGTTCAATTCTTGGGCCACTCTTATTTAATTTATATATGATTCCTCTGGGTGAAATCATGCATTCTTATGGGATATCTTACCACAGCTATGCAGATGACACTCAGATCTACATGGCTCTCTGCCCAAACGACTACGGTCCCCTAGACTCACTGTGTAAATGCCTTGAGCACATAAACAAGTGGATGAAACACAACTTTCTGCAGTTAAATAAAGATAAAACGGACATTATTTTATTTGGGAACAGCAATGAAAGACACAGACTAGCTGCCTATCTAGATTCGAGAGGCCTAAAATCTAAAGAACTAGTACGTAACCTTGGTGTACTAATGGACTCTGATCTCACCTTTAGCAGTCATGTCAAAGCTGTCACCAAATCAGCTTTCTATCACCTCAAAAACATAAACAAAATCAGAGATTGTATGGCTAAAGCAGACCTGGAGAAACTCATCCACGCCTTTGTTTCTAGTAGGATTGATTACTGTAATGGGCTCCTAACTGGACTCCCAAAAAAGACAATTAAACAGCTTCAGCTGATTCAAAATGCAGCTGCCAGAGTTCTCACTAGGAGTAAAAGAAGGGAGCACATCACTCCCATCCTTAAATCCTTACACTGGATACCCGTATGTTACAGGATAGACTTTAAGGTACTATTACTGGTCTATAAATGTCTTAATGGTGTAGGACCAGTATATTTATTGGATGTGCTCCAACAATATGAGCCGAGCAGAACTCTCAGATCATTAGGAACTGGTCAGTTAGTGCAGCCTAAGGTAAAAACTAAACATGGAGAGGCGGCGTTCAGAAATGGAACCGGTTGTCAGAGAGCATTAGAAGAGCCCCAACACTAGATACCTTTAAATCCAGACTGAAAACCTTCATGTTTGAGCAGGCCTTCAGCTCAGTTTAATTACCTTTACTCTGTAACGGCACTTTTATCTTCATTAATTTAACTTCCTTTAAATCTACTGTTTTAATCATGCTTCCTATTTTAGATTTTATTGTGTTTCTTTTTTTTTTTATGTTTAAGTCTAACATTTTATTTTTACTGTTCTTATCTTTGCTCCCCCCTTTAAATCTTATTTACTTTTTATTATTTTATTTACTGTACTTCTTACATTCTATGTTATTTTATTATATATTTTTCTTTATATATGTGATTAATTTCTTAAATCTATTGTTTTACATTTTTCTGTGTTTTCTTTTCATTTGTAAAGCACTTTGAATGACCATTGTGTATGAAAGGTGCTATATAAATAAACTTGCCTTGCCTTGCCTTTCGACTTTACTAATGTGGCATTGAATGGAGTTATTCAAATAGAGTTATTCAAATAGAGTTATTCATGCCCAAGTCCACATGGATCAATCACAGACTCCAGTCCACATGGGCAATACACATACTGCAGCTCACACAGGCCAATCCACAGTCTAGCATAACTGTGCTCCTCATAGACATGTTGCCATAATGCCCCTTCTCTCTGCTTATACGCACGAAACCTACAGCCAACCATGTGTTCCTGAAAATGAAATAGATGTGAACAGAGGGGAGGGGCGGAGAGAAGGAGGAGAGGAGAAGAGAGAATGAGGAGAGGAGAAGAGAGAATGAGGGAGGAGAAGAGAGGAGGAGAGGAGAAGAGAGGAGGAGAGGAGAAGAGAGAATGAGGGAGGAGAAGAGAGAATGAGGGAGGAGAAGAGAGGAGGAGAGGAGAAGAGAGAATGAGGGAGGAGAAGAGAGAAGGAAGAGAGGAGAAGAGAGAATGAGGGAGGAGAAGAGAGAAGGAGGGAGGGGCAGAGAGAATGAGGGAGGAGAAGAGAGAATGAGGAAGGAGAAGAGAGGAGGAGAGGAGAAGAGAGAATGAGGGAGGAGAAGAGAGAAGGAAGAGAGGAGAAGAGAGAATGAGGGAGGAGAAGAGAGAAGGAGGGAGGGGCAGAGAGAATGAGGGAGGAGAAGAGAGAATGAGGGAGGAGAAGAGAGGAGGAGAGGAGAAGAGAGAATGAGGGAGGAGAAGAGAGAAGGAAGAGAGGAGAAGAGAGAATGAGGGAGGAGAAGAGAGGAGGAGAGGAGAAGAGAGAATGAGGGAGGAGAAGAGAGAAGGAAGAGAGGAGAAGAGAGAATGAGGGAGGAGAAGAGAGGAGGAGAGGAGAAGAGAGAATGAGGGAGGGGCAGAGAGAAGGAGGGAGGAGACGAGAGGAGGAGAGGAGAAGAGAGAATGAGGGAGGAGAAGAGAGGAGGAGAGGAGAAGAGAGAAGGAGGAGAGGAGAAGAGAGAATGAGGGAGGGGCAGAGAGAAGGAGGAGAGGAGAAGAGAGAAGGAGGGAGGAGAAGAGAGGAGGAGAGGAGAAGAGAGAATGAGGGAGGAGAAGAGAGAAGGAAGAGAGGAGAAGAGAGAATGAGGGAGGAGAAGAGAGAAGGAAGAGAGGAGATGAGAGAATGAGGGAGGAAAAGAGAGAAGGAAGAGAGGAGAAGAGAGAATGAGGGAGGAGAAGAGAGAATGAGGGAGGAGAAGAGAGAAGGAAGAGAGGAGAAGAGAGAATGAGGGAGGATAAGAGAGGAGGAGAGGAGAAGAGAGAATGAGGGAGGAGAAGAGAGAAGGAAGAGAGGAGAAGAGAGAATGAGGGAGGAGAATGGTGTAAGGCATGAAGAGATGCACCTACTACTTGTTGATTCAATGTCCATCATCTCTGTCAGACGTGTTCTCTGCCATTATGTACATTAGGCAGAAAGTTATCCAGCTCTCCGCTAAATGGCTGCTTAGTCAAGTCAAATTTATTTATATAGCACTTTTTACAGCACATGTTGTCATAAAGCAGCTTTACAATCGTATGGGTCCAGATCCCTAATGAGCAAGCCAAAGGCGACAGTGGTGAGGAAAAACTCCCTATGATGGTGGGGATTAGGAAGAAACCTCAGGAGGACCAAGACTCAAAAGGGAACCCATCCTCCATTGGGCGACCCGTTAGCACAAGTCCGTATTTGTGGACAAAAGGTGGTTCTATAGTTATAGTCTGCAAGGCAGTTTAATAGCCCTCTGTTTCCTAATTCAAATCCTCACTAAAAGAATAAACGTAGGTTTTCCACGGTGGACTGCTACAAAAAGCACGCCCATCTTAAAAAAACAAAACAACAAAAAAATACAGATACTGAATTATTTTAGGCTAATGTCTCTCAGTGCCATTAATTCCAGGACAAAATGAACTTCTTTTTCCAATAGCCTGTGTCCCATATTATTTACATCCATATTACATAGATCTTTATAGATATTTTCCTTTTATCACATATAGTTCACAGGATTTGGTGTGATAAGAATACAATAGGTACGTCTGAAAAATAGCATGAATTTAGTTTCATCAGCAATTAAAACTAATTCATGATTGTGGAGCTAAGATTTGTGAAATCAATATCTTTGCAAAAACCAAAGCATCATCATCAAAGCGTGGTAAAGCATCAGATAATCATGGACCAAACATGCTCAGTCAATATACTGGAATTCTCAGTAAATGATCTTTTCACAGAAAATCATCTTATTAAATGATGTTTCAAGAAATTTCATCTTTTAAATTCTGCCCTGTCTTCCGACCAGACTGGTTTTAGAGGAAAAAAAACACCACCATTTTGAGTGTTGTTCTTGCTTTAAATGAGCCTTTTACTGCTATTAACAGAAGAAAGCATTATGCCACCTGTTTATTGATCTCTCTAAAGCCTTTGTCATGGTTCATCACTTGCTAGTCCTATAAAACACAGGCTTTGACCAGTGCAACACTAATTGGTTCCGGAAATGTCTTTCACACAGACAGCAATGTGTGGACCCAGGACATCATAAATCAGACTTATTGCGACGAATGAAAGGGAATTCCATAGGGCTCAATACTAGGACCAGTCCTACTCAATATTTACATTAATGACATTCCTGGCTTTGTCTCAAAAGTGTGTCTTTATATTGATGATGCCCTTCAATATTACTCTGCTGTTTCTCTGTAGTCTCTACATGCTCATTAAGTTCCAAACTAATCTTTGCTCCACAATCATGAATTAGTTTTAATTGCTGATGAAACTAAATTCATGCTATTTTTCAGACTTTCCTATTGTATTCTTATCACAGCAATTATCAGCACCGTAAAGGATCCAATATTGACAGGAACAGCAGAAATATGTACTTTGAAAAAGGGCTGGATGACATGGTGACTATTACCAATTAAATCTGCATGCTCGTTAGTATGAACATTAGGGTTCTTTCATACCTTTAACTATCATACCTATATATAGTGCAGTTAAAACAAACATTAGACAAATAATTGTTCGTCTCAAATTAAAACAGATTTTCAAAAAGTATTTTTGAAGGATCATCTATCCTTAGGCCTTAGATTTGGTCTAACACTGTGCTTCATAACACTGTGCTTCTCACTGTGAGATTCATTGGTGACACTGCAACACTAATCTTTGCATAATTTTAAAAAGAAAAAAAAACTGTCAGTACACTGGGAAGCATAACTTTTTAACATGATAACCTCTTAACTAGATAGCCCTTTAACATGATATTGATTTAAAGGGATAACCCTTTATCTGGATAACCCTTTATCTGGATAACCCTTTAAAACTTTAAAACTCTAGTTTTTACTGAACTGAGAATAGCAATAATGTATTACAGTATTACGTTCGCCACCCCCCCGTCAACCAATTTACGTTCGCCGCCCCCCGTCAACAAATTACGTTCGCCACCCCCCGTCAACAAATTACGTTCGCCACCTCCCCTCCCCGTCAACAAATTACGTTTGCCACCTCCCCTCCCCTTCAACAAATTACGTTCTATTTTACATCCACTATGACAGTATTGGTGTAGGTCTGAAAATTGTCTGGCCCACAGATCAGAGCTCTCTGCCAAATCTGGCCCGCAGAAAAATATAGTTTACTAGCCCTGCCCTAAACCCTACACATGTTCACATCTCACTTGGTCAATTTAAAGTTTGAATTTTTAAATAATTATCCTCCATCACTTTTTTTTCTTATTTTTTAGTACATTTTTAGTTAATATCTGATTTATGCTACTAATTCATGCATGTCATGAGTTTTTTTGGCATTAGTCTTTATAGATTATTTGTTTTTATTTTTTCATCTTGTATAATAGTTGATTATTGATACAAGAGCTAATGGCAATTACCTCTATCTGTTCAATCTTGATAAACTTGGTTCTAGTATTTAATCTTTAATTTGATTAGATTTTATTTTGATTAATGTTATTATTTTTATCTGTTGGATGTACTGCTAATAAAGGTTATCCTAAATGTATTTTGAATTCAAATAAAGCTTGAATTTAAAATGTTTGAATTTTATATGTAGTTATGAGCTATGATCTGCATAACTGGAGTTTATATTTATTTGTATCTTATATTTTTATCAAATCTATCCTAACCAGCAACTAAATGAAGGCTTACCCAAAATAAACCAAAGCTGAAACTTGCAGAAACAGTTGATTGTACATTAAATTTGCTTTGTCCCATCTCAATGCTATAGATGTTATCTGACCATAAGCAGCGGTACAGTGTGGTGTTGTGGGAAAAGGTGGCTTTGTCTGTATGATCTGGAGTGGTGTAGTGGAGTGGTGTTGTAGTGGAGTGTGGAGTGGTGTTGTAGTGGAGTGTGGAGTGGTGCTGTAGTGGAGTGTGTAGTGGTGTTGTAGTGGAGTGTGGAGTGGTGTTGTAGTGGAGTGTGTAGTGGTGTTGTAGTGGAGTGTGGAGTGGTGTTGTAGTGGAGTGTGTAGTGGTGTTGTAGTGGAGTGTGGAGTGGTGTTGTAGTGCAGTGTGTAGTGGTGTTGTAGTGCAGTGTGTAGTGGTGTTGTAGTGGAGTGTGTAGTGGTGTTGTAGTGGAGTGTGGAGTGGTGTTGTAGTGCAGTGTGTAGTGGTGTTGTAGTGCAGTGTGTAGTGGTGTTGTAGTGAAGTGTGTAGTGGTGTTGTAGTGGAGTGTGGAGTGGTGTTGCAGTGGAGTATGTAGTGGTGTTGTAGTGCAGTGTGTAGTGGTGTTGTAGTGCAGTGTGTAGTGGTGCTGTAGTGGAGTGTGGAGTGGTGTTGTAGTGGAGTGGTGTTGTAGTGGAGTGTGTAGTGGTGCTGTAGTGGAGTGTGGAGTGGTGTTGCAGTGGAGTATGTAGTGGTGTTGTAGTGCAGTGTGTAGTGGTGTTGTAGTGCAGTGTGTAGTGGTGCTGTAGTGGAGTGTGGAGTGGTGTTGTAGTGGAGTGGTGTTGTAGTGGAGTGTGTAGTGGTGTTGTAGTGCAGTGTGTAGTGGTGCTGTAGTGGAGTGTGTAGTGGTGTTGTAGTGGAGTGGTGTTGTAGTGGAGTATGTAGTGGTGTTGTAGTGGAGTGTGGAGTGGTGTTGTAGTGGAGTGTGTAGTGGTGCTGTAGTGGAGTGTGTAGTGGTGTTGTAGTGGAGTGGTGTTGTAGTGGAGTATGTAGTGGTGTTGTAGTGGAGTGTGGAGTGGTGTTGTAGTGGAGTGGTGTTGTAGTGGAGTATGTAGTGGTGTTGTAGTGGAGTGGTGTTGTAGTGGAGTATGTAGTGGTGTTGTAGTGGAGTGTGGAGTGGTGCTGTAGTGGAGTGTGGAGTGGTGTTGTAGTGGAGTGTGGAGTGGTGCTGTAGTGCAGTGTGGAGTGGTGTTGTAGTGTAGTGGTGTTGTAGTGCAGTGTGTAGTGGTGTTGTAGTGGAGTGTGGAGTGGTGCTGTAGTGGAGTGTGTAGTGGTGTTGTAGTGGAGTGTGGAGTGGTGCTGTAGTGGAGTGTGGAGTGGTGTTGTAGTGGAGTGGTGTTGTAGTGTAGTGGTGTTGTAGTGCAGTGTGTAGTGGTGTTGTAGTGGAGTGTGTAGTGGTGCTGCAGTGGAGTGTGGAGTGGTGTTGTAGTGGAGTGGTGTTGTAGTGGAGTGGTGTTGTAGTGGAGTGTGTAGTGGTGCTGTAGTGCAGTGTGTAGTGGTGTTGTAGTGCAGTGTGTAGTGGTGTTGTAGTGCAGTGTGTAGTGGTGTTGTAGTGGAGTGTGGAGTGGTGTTGTAGTGCTTTTTTTTAGGTTTTTCTTTCTTTCATTTCTCTGGCATCAAACTTAGCTACATTTAAATAAAATTAGGTAGGTACCTGAAACTAAGGAATTCTTCACAAAAATAAAATTTTGGTCTCACTCATGTTACAGAAAACACATGAATGCGTGCTAAGGCTAATGAAACAAATCACCATTGCTAATGTTAACTTTTACAGCTATCACGATGAGTGAGTACTAAGTTAACGCTCTGTTTACGCTAATTTTAGCAGCTAACTAGCTATTTAGATTACCAAGATGACGGTGCCTCTTCATCATTGTCACAATCAGCCACAACCTTTTCAGGTGCTCGTACATCGCGGTTGTGCTGCCGTGAAAGGCAACTTCTGCCTTGCAGATATTGCACTGCACGCTTTTCGGAATCCGGCTATGGAACTCAGAAGTGTGGGATCACTTTAAGAAAATGATGCCACACTTTTCAGTTCCGTTGCCGGATAGCCACTATACCAGTCTGTATAACGTCCTGGGATGTCCACCACTTTCTACCCCAGTTTTCACTACTGCGCATGTGTATCAAGGACAGAAAGGTTGACACTAGGGTTGTCCCGATCCGATATTTGGATCGGATCGGCCGCCGATATTAGCAAAAAATGCGTATCGGTATCGGATCGGCAGACACGAGAAAATGCTGATCCAGACTCCCGATCCAGTTTTTTTTTAAAGTCCGATCCAGCGCACCCATTTAGATAATCCATTCCAGTTTTTGCTAGTGAGAGTAAAATCCGGTCCGCATTTTCCAGCACACCTTCAGCACACGAGCATAGTTTCTGCCCCAATTTAGCTCCGTGGCATCTCGAACCGCCGTGTAAATTTGAAGTTATCGGTCAGTTGTGTGGGATTATTTTACCTTAAAGGATGACAAAGACGAAGAGGTAGAGTGCAACATATGCCACAGTAAAGTCAAGCGTTGTGGTAAAGCTGTAAGAACTTTTAATACCACCAATCTAATCAAGCATTTAGCGAAATACCACCATAAACAACATGACGAGTTTCTAATGAAAACCGAAGACAAAAAGAAAGGTCCTACACAACTAACACTGGCAGAAACGTTTGAATTGAAGGAAATGTATAGATGGGGATGGAGCAGCAAAGTGTGGAGTAGAAGGCATTTTGCTTTTAATTAGTTTACAATATGTGCACGGATTTTTTTTTAGCTTTGGTTTACACTTGTTCAAGAGCACTGATGGATGTTAATGTTAATAATAGACTATTTTCCACTCAGGTTGTGTGTTTTTTTTTTAATATAATTTACAATATTATTTGCACTTGTGGCTTTTTAATCCTTGGTTTACTGATGCTATTTCTGTTTGTTATTTAATATTTTGTCTATTTTGAGTTTATTAAATGCTAAATAAACAGGTCAGTTTCTCCTTACCAACCATTGTGTATTATTCAAACACACCTAATTCAGCTGGCTACTTGTTATCAAGAGTAAAACGCTTTTCAACATGAGTTTGACAACAAAGTAAGTTGGCTAAATAACTTTAAACTTTAATACATGCTTGGATAGGCCGGTATCGGCCGATATCGGTATCGGATCGGAAGTGCAAATAAATATCGGTATCGGATCGGAAGTTCAAAAACACACAGCAGTTTGGAGAGAGAGAAAAAAAAACCAGACGCATCGATTATTAAATTAGTCGTCGATTATTTTGATAGTCGACATAATAGCAACTAGTCGACTAATCATGGCAGCCCTAGTGGAGTGGTGCTGTAGTGGAGTGTGGAGTGGCTGCTCCAGCCAGAGCTGCTAGCGGTGGTGCTCTAGGTCAGATGACGTTAGTTGTAATGGTTCAGTGCAGCAGGGATTTTTGGCTGTAGAGACTCAGCAACACAGGGTGCCATACACAGGATCGTTGCAGCAAATTGAGCAAAATGGGCCCCTCTCCCTACTCGGGCCCTGGGTAGTCAGGTCCACTTTTCCCCCCACTACCACGCCCATGGCCATACAAACTAATGATTCTGGACAGAGCGCGGAGTTCGCCGCTAATGGCTTCGGTTGGTGTAGTCATGAGCTAGTAGTCAAAGTTCATTTGAGGTCTGTTTCTATGGCAGTAGCAAATCCTGTTTCACGCTGTAAGCTAAGTAGCTAATACTTTGTCAATGTATGTGCGTGTGTGTGTCATGAGAAACGAGCAGAATTAGAACCAGTGTGCATGAGAGTAGGAGGACCCTATGTGTCTATCATGTCAGACATCCAATTAATCTGCACAAACAGCATAACTCACCCCTCTCTCCCTCTTCCTCTCTCTCTCCATCTCTCTCCCTCCCCCCGTTTCTCTTCCTCCTCTTCTGCCTCCATCCTCCTGTCTCTGCCTTTACCCATCACTTCTCTGACAGTAATGCTGGCATGGTAATGGGCTGTTCATTAGAGCTGAAATGTCAGCACAGATACTCTCTCCTCCATTGCAACCTTTCTTAACCTTTCTTTAATCATGCTGACGCTACAGAGCAGACTTGGGTAAGAGGGCAAGGGAGACAGGGTTGCCATGTTCTATCACCCCTGGAGAAACTATGTGCTGTAAGATTTACATAACTCTCTCACTCTCCTTCTCTCATTAGCTTTATGTTGTAGCATTAATCTATGCTATCTAAATGGAGCTAACTCCATTTACCTCTCACCTTTCGATTTGGATCACCTTGGTTTTTGAACAATACTTACAACATGAGAAATGAATGAAAAGGGAATCTAGAAAGGCAAAAAACTGAGCAGTGTACACACACAGGACAGCTGAGGGGTAGCAAACATGAGCATAACACATTCAGACTCCATTCTGGATTAACATTATTTGTCTGACATTAAAACACAAACAAGACACATTACTTACAGTCCAAAAAGCACCACTTGGGCGACAGCCTGTGAGATGACAACATCTTTGACTCATCACCTGCCTGTGAGTGGAGGAGACAGGAGAAGAAGTTATCATAGCACAAAGGGATTTGTCGGGGCCTGACTTTTATTATTCCCTGTTCACTTTCTAAAGAATGACCTAATAAAACAATCCACTCAATTTCACCCAAACCTGCACATGGCACATGGCCTGTTGCTGGGGCCCCTGGCCTGGCTGATGTATGGGGCTCCTGGCCTCTCTCTACGTACACTCTCTAATCAACACTATTTACGTGCTCATCAGGAGACTTGCAGCTGGATATAGTCACAATGTTACTATCATTTGACTAACAATTATCTACTACACTCTTATTTCTATTAGCGTTCATAAATCTGCATTCTAAAACCTGCTTTTGAGACATTGTTATTTCACTGAACTGAATTTCTGTTTAATGGTAAGTCATACACATCCACATGCCAGCATTCGTTGCTTCACAGTCTTAAAGAGGAAATGACCATGCAGAAACCACAGCAATCAGCCAGCACCACACCAACACCTGCAGTGCAGTGATCACACATGCACAAACGCACACTACCAACAAGGGCCACAAAACAACACTGTATCGAAGGAACAATCAGAAACAATGCAGGGCTGTGTGTGTGGATACTGGGCTGTGTGTGTGGATACTGGACTGTGTGTGTGGATACTGGGCTGTGTGTGTGGATACTGGACTGTGTGTGTGGATACTGGACTGTGTGTGTGGATATTGGACTGTGTGTGTGGATACTGGACTGTGTGTGTGGATACTGGACTGTGTGCGTGGATACTGGGCTGTGTGTGTGGATACTGGACTGTGTGTGTAGTCGCAGGGCTGTGTGTGTGGATACTGGTCTGTGTGTGTGGATACTGGACTGTGTGTGTAGTCGCAGGGCTGTGTGTGGATACTGGGCTGTGTGTGTGGATACTGGGCTGTGTGTGTGTATACTGGACTGTGTGTGTGGATACTGGGCTGTGTGTGTGGATACTGGACTGTGTGTGTGGATACTGGGCTGTGTGTGTAGATACTGGGCTGTGTGTGTGGATACTGGGCTGTGTGTGTGGATACTGGGCTGTGTGTGTGGATATTGGACTGTGTGCGTGGATACTGGACTGTGTGTGTGGATACTGGGCTGTGTGTGTGGATACTGGACTGTGTGTGTAGTCGCAGGGCTGTGTGTGTGGATACTGGGCTGTGTGTGTGGATACTGGACTGTGTGTGTAGTTGCAGGGCTGTGTGTGGATACTGGGCTGTGTGTGTAGACGCAGGGCTGTGTGTGTGGATACTGGGCTGTGTGTGTGTATACTGGACTGTGTGTGTGGATACTGGGCTGTGTGTGTGAATACTGGACTGTGTGTGTGGATACTGGACTGTGTGTGTAGATACTGGGCTGTGTGTGTGGATACTGGGCTGTGTGTGTGGATATTGGACTGTGTGCGTGGATACTGGACTGTGTGTGTGGATACTGGGCTGTGTGTGTGGATACTGGGCTGTGTGTTTGGTCGCAGGGCTGTGTGTGTGGATACTGGACTGTGTGTGTGGATACTGGGCTGTGTGTGTGGATATTGGACTGTGTGTGTAGTCGCAGGGGTGTGTGTGTGGATACTGGGCTGTGTGTGTGTGTGAGAGACCATTGTGTGAACACTAGTGAGCATTATGATTTCAGGGATTGTTCCAGCATTTGCTCTGTGCCTGTAATTCCTCCCAACTGTCTTACCCACCTGAGGTGCCAGTCGTTGAAGAGATGGATGACATGACACAAAGTCCTGTGCGAGGTCCAGGCGTATAAGAGAGCCCGAAACACACGCACACAAATTACACATCAGAACAGCCTGATGGAAGTTAAAGGCCAGTTTTTTTCACATGCATGCATGCATTAGCCCTCACACACACACACACACACCCCCATACACACACACACACCACACACCCTGGTGGACATGCATGTTTACACCGTTCTCCATAAGCACTGCTGAATAGTTTTGAAGAGGGGACATTATTGTATTTTTTGTTGTGTTAGCAGATGACCAGATTACCAGATAAATACCCAGCTGCACTGCACAGATCTCTAATCGTAACACATTTCATGCCCTATTTACTGCCTGGGGTGCTTCATTAAAAACTGGAGGAAAGCGCATGTGTGAGTGAGAGAGAGAGTGTGTGTGTGTGTGTGTGTGTGTGTGTGTGAGTGTGTGTTTGTGAGTGTGAGTGTGTGTGTGTGTGTGAGAGTGTGCGTTTGTGAGTGAGAGTGTGTTGTGAGTGAGAGTGTGTGTGTGTGTGTGTGTGAGTGTGTGAGTGTGTGTGGTGTGTGTGTGTGAGTGTGTGTGAGTGTGAGTGTGTGTGTGTGTGTGAGTGTGCGTTTGTGAGTGAGAGTGTGTGTTTGTGAGTGAGAGTGTGTTGTGTGTGTGAGTGAGTGTGAGTGAGAGTTTGTGTGTGTTTGTGAGTGAGAGTGTGTATGTGTGTGTGTGTGTTGTGAGTGAGTGTGAGTGAGAGTTTGTGTGTGTGTGTGTGTGTGTGAGTGGTGTGTGTGATGTGTGTGTGTTTGTGAGTGAGAGTATGTGTGTGTGTGGGAGTGTATTTGCACATGTGTGATCTCTCTCCACACTGCCTAAACCCAAACACAAATGCTTATTAGCATATTTCTCCAGCTTACCATTCATGGGTATGTGACACACACACACACACACACACACACACACACACACCATCCACCCAGACGGACCAACCGATACAGACAACCAGATCCCCACCCCACCCACCCCACTCTCTTGTACTCTCCCTGTACCCCTACATCCCTCTCCTCCCTCTTCACCTCCCTGTGTCTGATCCTCTCTCTGGGTCCCTCCCTCTCATTTTTCTCTGTTGACTCTTTTTCCACTCTCTCTCCCTCTCTACCCATCCATTCCCCAACTACTGCTCTCTCTCCCTCTTACCTCATGCCTCTCTTTCTCTTCCTCCCTTTCTCCCTCCCTCCTTCTCTCATCTCTCTCACTCTCTCTCTCCCTCCCTTTCTCCATCCCTCTTCTTCCTCTCTTCTCAGTTCTCCCCCCCAATCATTCCCCCCATACCTCTTGCAGTCTCTCGATGTGTGCTCGGCACGTTTCCAGGTCACTGTCTCCAGGGACGACGATGAGCCCCAGCGGGATCGCTGGGGAGAAGATGGGGTGAGTGGCACAAGCGTGACGGAGAGAGAAAGGAGAAAATGAGACAACCAAAGACAGTCATCCTCTGTTCCTGATACAGCGTGCTGTGGCTTTCTCCACCTGACCCACATTCCTGCTAATGACCCCCTGCAGAGCAGAAGAGGTTCACCGCAGCCCGGCACCAGGATCTCCGGCTCAGCCGAGCAACATGTTTCTGATCATCCGCCCCCCCCCCCCCCCCCCCCCCCCCCCCCCCCCCCGCCCCAACCCTCCCATGTCCCTGAGAGTGTAGAAGTCCATTGAAAAGTTCATCACCAGTGTGCTCCGGACGTAGAAACACTGCCCTGCGGAAGAACCTTTAATAAGGGCAGAGCACCGTCCTTGTTGGTAGTACTTTAATAAGGTCAGAAACACCGTCCTTGTTGGTAGTACTTTAATAAGGGCAGAACACCGTCCTTGTTGGTGGTACTTTAATAAGGTCAGAACACCGTCCTTGTTGGTGGTACTTTAATAAGGGCAGAACACCGTCCTTGTTGGTGGTACTTTAATAAGGTCAGAACACCGTCCTTGTTGGTGGTACTTTAATAAGGTCAGAACACCGTCCTTGTTGGTAGTACTTTAATAAGGTCAGACACACCGTCCTTGTTGGTGGTACTTTAATAAGGTCAGAACACCGTCCTTGTTGGTGGTACTTTAATAAGGTCAGAACACCGTCCTTGTTGGTGGTACTTTAATAAGGTCAGAACACCGTCCTTGTTGGTGGTACTTTAATAAGGTCAGAACACCGTCCTTGTTGGTGGTACTTTAATAAGGTCAGAACACCGTCCTTGTTGGTAGTACTTTAATAAGGGCAGAACACCGTCCTTGTTGGTAGTACTTTAATAAGGTCAGAACACCGTCCTTGTTGGTGGTACTTTAATAAGGTCAGAACACCGTCCTTGTTGGTGGTACTTTAATAAGGTCAGAACACCCGTCCTTGTTGGTGGTACTTTAATAAGGTCAGAACACCGTCCTTGTTGGTGGTACTTTAATAAGGTCAGAGCACCGTCCTTGTTGGGTAGTACGGCCCGTGGGCATTTGCTCTGTGAGTCTGTGGTATTTGGAACATTTCTACATATGGTGCTTCGTTGATAATGTTGGGGGTTTCAGCTAGGAGAACTGGAGCTAACCCAGCTTAAAAGGAAATGAGCACTGTTCTGATGAACAGACATTTATGAAAGCTGCAAGCTCAAATTTTCATCACGACCTGTAAACAATGATAGAATCGATAACAATGGATTTGTATTGGTGAGTCAAAATGAGTCTTCATTTCAATGAGACCATTATCCTGTTTATGATTCAGAACAAGTGGATTAGACCTTGAATAACTTCCCTGTAGTTACATGCCCATACATGCCTGTTACATGGAATACACAGGTCTGTTTACAGGCTCATACAGGTCTGTTACAGGCCCACACAGGTCTGTTACAGGCCCACACAGGTCTGTTACAGACTCACACAGGTCTGTTACAGGCCCACACAGGTCTGTTACAGGCACATACAGGTCTGGTACAGGCCCACACAGGTCTGTTACAGACTCATACAGGTCTGTTACAGGCCCACACAGGTCTGTTACAGACTCATACAGGTCTGTTACAGGCCCACACAGGTACTGTTACACTCATACAGGTCTGTTACAGGCCCACACAGGTCTGTTACAGGCTCACACAGGTCTGTTACAGACTCATACATGTCTGTTACAGGCCCTCACAGGTCTGGTTACAGGCCCGCACAGGTCTGGTACAGGCCACACAGGTCTGGTACAGGTTCATACAGGTCTGTTAACAGGCCCACACAGGGTCTGTTACAGGCTCATACAGGTCTGTTACAGGCCCACACAGGTCTGTTACAGGCCCATACAGGTCTGTTACAGGCTCATACAGGTCTGTTACAGACTCATACAGGTCTGTTACAGGCCCATACAGGTCTGTTACAGGCCACACAGGTCTGTTACAGGCCCACACAGGTCAGTTACAGACTCATA